>NW_022589714.1:19262862-19321555 GCF_004348235.1 Phoca vitulina
TTTCTTTTCTTTTCTTTTCTTTTCTTTTCTTTTCTTTTCTTTTCTTTTCTTAGAAAGAGAGTGCATGTGGGCAGGGGCAGAGGGAGAGGGAGAGAGAATCTCAAGCAGGCTCCACCCCCAGCACGGAGCTCAATGCAGGGCTCAATCTCATGACCCTGAGATCATGACCTGAGGTGAAATCAAGATTCAGACACTTAACTGACTGAGCCACCCAGGCGCCCCACCATGATTTCTTTTTGATCACGAAGTCTGATAATTTTTGTGTTTTGTAATACTGTCCTTTCAGCACACATTGTGAGGTTGGGGTTTATGCGGTTGGGATGAGGTGAAGTTAGAGGGGAGTTTTCATGGTGATGACACAGCCTCACCACCCATTACATTTAGGAATCCAGTCCTTTGCTGATAATCCTTTATGCTATAATTAGACTTACAAGAATCTAATTGTCACCTGTGAATGCCAAATACGCTTCCACACTATGTTTCACATTTTATCTGCAGAGGCAGAGCACGCAGGAAACAACCAGCTTAAAGAATGTGCAAATTCACACCCCTGAACTGCTGAGAAATTCTTTAGCTCCAACTTAGTAACTGTCAGAGTGAGCTATATTTGTTCTCCCTGACTGACATATAACAGAAGTTCAAGAAGTCACTTATTTTTCATTCCATTATTACAAATGTGACTAAAAATAGATACAGAACACAGGAATTTTGCTCCAAAGCTGAAGAAATCATAGTGAGCAACACCTGCCACACAGAGCATGGTAATTAGCTTAGATATTCCAGCTGGCCTTTCCTGGACTGTTGAGGGCACCCAGACAGCCAGTGAGGGTTAGATCATCCTCTGAGCAGGAAAGCCAGGGAGGAAATGCTTTCCTTTGGCTAAGAAGACTCACCAGCCAATGTGGGTGTCCTGGATAATTTCATTAAGACAGGCCACTCTTCTGCACAATTTTAATTCAGTAACAGTCTCCAAAATATTTCTTCTGGCATTGACATTTCCTGGGAGTAATTTGAAAGAGTGGAGGCATAATCAAGGAAATGAAATGTTTCTATTTCTCTACTAACTTTAGAACTGTAGTGGAATAAATGCCAAGGCTGAAACCTTGCAGGAAGGCTGAATGTTCCCAGAAAAAAGGTAGTTACCGCTTGATGAGAACAAGAGGAGAGATTGAGGAAAATGTCATCTATCCACAGATCACCAAATTGAGCCCAAGGTTGGGTGCATCATGGGCCCCAACACATAACTTCAACATTGAGTTTCGATTTATGTCATGTTATGCAGTATGAAAAGAATTTACTCTAGGATCCAGATGGATGTGTATGGAAGCAGCTGGATCCTACAAGATTACTCTTTTTAATTTTATGACCCTTAGTACGTTGACAGCTCATGTCAGACAACCAGACTCCAACCTAAGTAATGGTGGGGGAAAGAAGCTTGTAAAGCGAAGCTGAAAAGGGCATGAGGAAAGCACATATTACCTCTGAAATAATTGAAGATTTTTCAGAGCAGTTATATTGAATTTGAGCTGCTGGATTATATGAAAAAACAGCATGTAAAGCACTGCCCTTACTCCTCCCTCCCTCCCTCCCTTCTTTCCTTCTCCCCCCATCCCGCCCCCTTTTATTTTTTGTCTGAAAAACCATGATTTGTACTGCTTTGGTGCTGAGAGGTAATGTGTCTGGGTTGATCTTTGTTATAGCATTAAATTAGAGTCATGCTGGTTTCATTCTGCTGATAAAGGATTAGGTGCGAGCTTCATTTGCCATTCTTTCTACCCTGTCCCCTTCCAAACACAGAATGGTCTTCTATTTTCTTTACTCTTCGCCTCCTCCACAAGCTTGTTCACTTCACTTATCAATAGCGACACTGTTGTCTAAATCAATCTCTTTAGAGCAGTGTTTTTCAAACTGGAGGTCCTGATCTATTAGTGGGTCTTGAAATCAATTTAGTAAGTTGTAACCAGCATTAAACAAATAAAGTAGGAAGGAATATATGATATTAGAATGGGTTGCACGATGGGACAAGTCCTGTTTTAATGAAATTGGTTTAGTTATATGTGTATGGGTATACTAGAATAAAATACAAATATATTCCCTAGTGTGGGACACAGATAGGAAAGATTGAAAAATGCTGTCAAGGGATGATGGAGATTCACTGGTGCCTGCTGTGGGAGTCTTCAGGGGCAGTGGTAACAGTGTTTTGTTGGTATTCTTTTCCTTTCAGACCCTCTTGGTGTGGCATTAGTTTCTATTTTCTAGGCCTTGTCCCTTAGACAGTTTAATAATCTCTCAGTGTTATTAATTATTTTACTGCCTAAGTGAACCAAAGTTGAACCATAGTAGCTTGCTAAGGTCTCTGTGGAGTAACGTAGAAGAGTTAAATGCTAACCCACCTAACACTGATGCTAAAGAGTTCTGAAATGGGGAAGGTCAGTCATAACTTGGTGTCACAAGTCCAAAATTAATGTAGTTTACTCCCTTCTTCCTTTCCCCCAGGCAATACAAAGAAAGCCAAGTTGAGTTCTCCAATTAGGGCCAAACAGATCCTCCAATGACACAATGTTCTGATTATTGGTAATGCCACTTAGAATTTTAATAAAAATTAATATGTCACATCATTCTTCATCAATGTTCATTGAAGACTACTGTTATACTTGCCAGTTCAAGTTAGAAAGGGTATAAAAGATACAGTCACCAGATGAAATGGTTTCAAGTATGACAGTGTGCCTCTCTGCTAATAATTCAATCCATATCTTAAGAGGATTAGGATCTAAGCAGAGTCCTACTCTAGAAGTATTCTATATATCACTTTATTTATAATGATATAACATGGTAAGCAATCTAAATATTCATCAATAGGGAATTTTAATAATTGGATATCTATACAATTGACTATTATGCAATGAAAAAAGAAAGTTTTCTTTATGTGCTGACATGAAACAGTCTTTGAAAAAAGTTTAGTGAAAAAAGAAAAGTATAGACTAATCCATATAGTAAAGCCTATTAGGTTAAAAAAAGAGAAAATTACATATTCATTTGCTTAGGCATAGATATAACTGTGGAAAAACCACAAGAACCTGATGGCAAAGGAGAAAGGGGGACAGGGGCGGTTATTTTTCCTATTACCTTTAGGACATTTTGAATTTCGTATTTAAAAAATCAGCATATTTAAAATGAAAAACACCTTTTTACATACTGATTTTTACCCTGCCATTCTGATTTTTAAACTCATATTGCTCTTTTTATCCAAGCCTTAACATAATGAAAATTATAGATTCCTAAAGCTCTCCATTTGGTAGAATGTAGAATTGAGGTAAGTAATTAGCCTTGATGAATCCTGAAATACTAGGGACCCTGCAGCTTGTGACTTTCCAGGGTGAAATTTGGCCCTTGTTACTTGGACCAAGTGTGTTTTGGCATATTGTAAGCGAGCAGCAACATCTGTTTTATTATTTTGCATAGAGTATGACCACTTGTAAGTGTTTCTACAAATGGCAGGTATTTAAAACATAACACCAAATGTGCGCAAATAAAAAATCCCCAGTGATGAGGGCTCAAGTGCTAGCGTAACTCATTAGTGCTTCTGAAATTGACCATTTTGTGCCACCCAGGACGTCATTTGCTAAGATTAAACCCTTGCTAGTGTCCTCTTCTTATCAAGGCATTGCTATGAACATATGATGAACAAAACTGTATTTTATATTTATGAAATGGATGAAAAGGTCTGACACGATATACTGATATTTTAAAAGACAGTGTAACCTACAGCAACAAGAATAGCATTTGGACCATAGTCTTTTAAAGAACCCAAGAGAAAATAAAATAATTAGATAACTTTTAATAGGATTCATATCTGTGCATTGGCTTAAGAATTAAAATGCCTGTGCTTTCCATAATTTCTATTTTTCCATTTCCTTTGAGTTTTTCTAGTACTGGAATAAAATAAATCCACCATGGCTCTTTATTTTCTTTTTGAGCTCTTATTTATAGGATATTGGTATATTTGATCTGTAAAGATATATACTGTCATATTCATACTGTATTTCAAGAACTTGATCTAAAGTTCTTAAAACATACTAGCTAAGTGGGTACTTTAATAATATTCTGTATTCTGCAGAGTTTTATTAGTGGAGGTATAATTGTGAGATAAAACGTATGTAAACTTCCAGGTTCAATTCTTTAATATCTAATTCATTGCATGCATTTTAAACAGTGTCATATTTTCCACTGATACAACTTTCATGCCATCTGTTGGGTGAGGGGTATTTGAAGTCATGCCAGTTGGCAGCAATAGTTATAGTTGAAGCTGAAAGTTGGCACTAATACCCTCCTCTTCTTTATTCCTACCACTTAATCATTTATCCACCAATAAATGTACTGGAGTTATAGTGGATAGGGTTAAACAGTTCAGTCACCTACAAAGAGTCTCTCTCTCTTTCTCTCTTTTAAATAGATAGTGATTGTGGTAGATTCTGGAGTAAAGATGATTATCCTTCCCAACACCGCCTATGAATTTGGGAATAGACAGTGTTAAAGTTGTGTGTGTCTAACACACACACATAGAGAGACTATAGATACATATAGATACATAAATACATATCACCATGGAGTGAAGCTACAGAAGAAAGCAATAGGAGGCATAGAGCAGATGAGAATTCCAGGCTGATGGAAACTGGTGACCCTGGAAAAAATGAAGGAGGAAGCATAAGAGAGCCATTTGCAGAGTAAAAGATATCTTAAACTTAAATAGATCTCGGATTTGGCAAGAATTTATAGACGCTTCAGCGATAACCTTTGCTACCAAAGCTGATGTTATCTTTCCTTATCTAGCGGTTGGTTGACTTCAGCAATACTAGCACTTTGGGCCCACAATTTGACAAGGAAGCTGATTTAACTCAGAATATAGATATTAACTTTTTCTTTCTTTCTTTCTTTCTTTTTCTTTGTGGGGAGAGAGGTAGAGGGAGTGAGAGAATCTTAAGTGCGAAGCCTGATTTGGGCTTGATCTCATGACCCTGAGATCATGACCTGAGCCGAAATCAAGAGTTGGACACTTAACCAACTGAGCATCCCAGATGCCCCTAGATATTAGCTTTTAAACAGAAACACCCTCAGGTTTTATCTGGTCACAAAATTATTTTGAATAATGCAGACAAATGAACAATTTAAATTAGATATTACAAATATTATTAAAATTTCAGTTCCTTCTTGGTAATAATACATGCCTGGCGATGCTATTGCAGGTTCAAAATTCCTTAGGTAGTTGCTGGTACTCAGCCTCTGCCTTCCTGAGAAACTGCTATGTAGACAGAGCAATATTCAATCTGAAACTTGGTTAGTCTTTTCCCATTGAGACATCTACACTTGTTTTTCCATTTGTACTCCCCAAACATAAACTCTCACAAGGATACCAGTGGACTGTTTCATTAGGAAAAGTGATAAAGATATATCCTTAAATTGACTAGGTATAATGACCTTATTTTGAAATACTTAGAGAAACTACCAATTCATCAATTACATGCATGAAGCAGTGTTTTCTTCAGTTTTGCTTTTGATAGTGACGTACCCTTACTATTGTATCATATATCTTTATAGGGATACACATCTGTATCTAGAAAGGGGAGCCTCAGGATTAAAAGCATGGACTTTGGAGCAAAATAAGTTTGTTCAGCTCTCAGCTCAAGACTTCTTGTCTGTGTGACCTTGGGCAAGTACTGAATCTCTGAGTGTCAGTTTTTATCTATGAAATGGGAAAATAATTATATCCACATCAAAGATAGAATTCAATGAGCTATGTGTGATTTGTATTTTTCTTCTGTGGTCAATTAATTTCTTTTGCTGTTTTTTTTTTTTTTTTTTGGTCAAATGTTTTAATGTTTTACTTATTGATTTGTAATTGTGTTTTGTATATAATGCTAATAATTTATTTGTTGTGAACAATGGTTCCCAATTCATAGCCTTGCATTCTGTTTATGATATTTTAAATGTGCAGTTTTAGAATTTTGGTGTTGGCAAAATTGCCTTATCCTTTCCAGAGTATTTCTTCCATTGTGCTTTATGTTAAGAAAGTCCTTCCTCATCCAGGAGCAGATATATATACAAATATATACATATACATATATTTCTTGATTTTTATGCTTCAGTTTTACATTTATTTCTTTAATTTATTTGTAATATATTTAGTATATTATGTCAGATGACATCATAAATGAATGTTCCTCCAAATAATCAATTTACCCAGTGATATTGATTGAATAATCCTTCCACTTTTTCATGTTTTTAAAAATATTAAATCCTATTTGGCTAGGATTGACTTCTAGGCTATTTTTGTTCTGTTACACTGATCTTTCTGTTAATTCTTCTGTCAGTTCTTCACTGTTTAAATTTTTCTATGTTTGTAGCAGGCATTACCATCTGGTGGGACCAATCCTCCTTCATTATACATTATCAGAATATGGGGGGGGGGTTCCTCCTGTTTTTCCAGATATGCTTTAGAATTTGTATAATATTTTGAATAATTTTTATTATTATGTTTTGAAAACATAGTACATGCACATGGTAAAACAACAGAGAATAGAGTGGAAAGCATTCCACCCAACCCTGACCCCTATGTTTTCTTCCCCAGAGGCAAATTACTTAGTGGTTAAAAACCCTGTTCTGGAGATAGACTATATGGGTTCAAATCACAGCTTGCAATTGCTAGCTATGTGAATTTAGCAAATTGCTTAACCTCTCTGTGCCTGTTTCCTCATCTGGAAAATGGGGATAATAATTTCACCTAACATAGAGAATTGTTTTGATGATCAAATGATATAAGTAAACCATTTAGAACAATGCCTGGACCATTATAAGTGATCTGTAAAACTTAGCTATTGCTATCAGTAGCAAGTTTCTTGTAAATACTTCTACAGATAGTCTATACAGATAAAAGCCCATGTGTTTTACACAAACAAATGGAAGCAAGTTGTGTACATGCTTCTGTACCTCTTTTTTTTTAAAAAATAGATCATTGAGATCACTCTGTATGAGCATATACATATATACACCTAACTTTTCTTTTTAAGTAATTCGTAATATATCATTGTATAGATGTATTATTTATTGAAAGTCTATTGCTTATGAATATTTAGATTGTTTCCAGTCTTTTGTTAGTACAAACAATGTTGCAATGAATTATTTCATCTTTATGTGCATTACGCATATATTTGTTGATCAATTCGTCGAGGTGGAATTGCTGAATGAAAGCAAGTGTTCATATTAAATAGTAATAACTTTTTTTGACTTGACCCCCCGATACTGTATCAACTTGTACAACCATCAGTGATGTGTGATAGAATCTGTGTCAGTGCACTATTATTAACACAAAGGTCTATGAAGCTTGGTCTTTGCTATTCTGAGAGACAATGGCCTCTCACAATTTTAATTTGCATTTGCTTAACTATGGTTAAGGTTTATTTCTTCTGAAAAACTTTGAAATGTATATTTATTTTTATTTGAGTAGTCAGTGAAAGTCTTCTGACCATTTTTTATTGGAGATTTGGTCTTTTTTATATTGATCTGTAAGCTCTTTTTGAATATTAAGAATATTTGGTCTTTGGCATATATGTGGCAAATATATTTTCCCCATCTTTCATTTCATCTTTCATTTCCCCATCTTTCATTACATCTCTTACGTAGTTTATGAATTTTTTTGTGTGATGCAGACATTTAAAGTTGCTATGTGGTCAAATTAATGTTTTTTTCTGTGACATCTGGGTTTTGTTAATGGCTCCTGACTTTTCTTTTGAATCATGAGCTTGGTAGTAGGTCATATCTACTGTTCTCTGGATCTTCTGTGTGCTATTTAGGAATGAGCTCAAGAGAATGAAGTGTTAAGAATAATATGCTCCACTTGTGATAGTGATCCAACCCAATTTAGTAGGTTTTAAGGCATGCCACCAGAAGATTAAAGTAATGGAGTTAGAGGATGTTAGAGGAAGTTAGAGTTATTACATATATCTATCATGAGAATAAGTTTAGCGTTCTCTGTAAATGAGGCTTCTTGCTATTGTACTGTCCAAGCCATAGGCCATGAAATATAATCTCTATTTTGTCCCACTTGATAACTTCTTTACTTTGGGTAAATTACTAAAAGTGGGAATTTGGATCCAAGAATAGACATATTTTTAAGGCCTTTGACACCTATTCTTATACCATCACCCAAATTTGTAAAAATTAGTAACAATAGGTGAGAGTCCCCTTTCCTAGAGTCCTTGTTAAATTTTTAAAATCTCGTCCAATTTGCAGGTGAAATATGTAATCTCTTTAGTGGTATAATTTATATTTATTTAGTTGCCAGTGAGACAAAAATGTTTTCACTTGTATTTATTCTTTTAGAAAATGATTATGTACTTAAGTTGTTTTTTATTTTATGATGTTTGGCTTTTTGTTATGGATTTATAAATGCTCATTATATACAGTTGACCCTTGAACAACATCAGTTTGAACTGCGTGGGTCCACTTATACATTTTTTTTTTTTATAAATACAGTATGGTACTGTAAATGTATTTTCCTTATAATTTTCTTAATAACATTTTCTTTTCTCTAGTTTGCTTTGTTGTAAGAATACATTATACAATACATATAATAACTTACAAAATATGTATTAAATTGTCTATATTATCAGTAAGGCTTCCAGTAAACAATAGCTTATTAGTAAATAAGTTTTGGGGGAGTTGAAAGTTACATGTGGATTTTTGACTGCGTGGAGGGTCAGCACCCCAAGCTTTGCATTGTTCAAAGATCAACTGTATTAAGGTTATTAATCCTTTAACTGTCATCTGGTATAATGAATATTCAACAAACTAAAAGTTCTCCTAGATTTTAAAATATATGTATATAACATACTTATACTTGATTTTTATATATCGTTTTTCTATTTTGCTTTCTTACACATAAATGCCTGTATAAATATAAATGCTTACATAAACATAAATAAATGCCTATATAAATAGGTATTATTTCTTTTTAGATTTGAGATAACAATATGACTAAAAAGATGTTAATTTATGGTGGCATATTGTTTTGAAATTTATTTTTAAAAAGTCTCTTTGGGGGACCTGGGTGGCTCAGTTAGCTAAGCATCCGCTTTCGGCTCAGGTCATGACCTCAGGGTCCTGGAATTGAGCCCTGCATCAGGCTCCCTGCTCAGTGGGGAGTCTTCGTCTCCCTCTCCCTTTGCTCCTCCCTGCCACTCATGCTCTCTCTCAAATAAATAAATTAATCTTGAAAAATTAAGTAAAATAAAAGGTCTCTTTGTTAGAGGTTTTATGTAAGTTTTGGAAGTTGTCCTTCTAAACTTGTATTGGGGGAAAAGGACATTTTGCTTTTGTAATGTTGCTTCAGATTATTTCTTTTATTAAGAACTCGCTTAAGTAAGACAACCGTATTTTGAAGAATGTTTCTTTAGTTACTTACAAGATGAAATTTCTGCTGCCTTGTGTTCAATTACTTCAATTTATATAGAATTTTGAAGTTGGAAGATGCTTTGAAAGGGATTCTTCCTGTCATTGAGCACAAGCAATGCTCTCTTAAAACATATCATCATGTTGGAAGTCTATATAACTCAATTGTTTATCTGTTTTGTAGAATAGGCCTTGCTGATCAATTTTAAGTCATTTTCTTGTGTTCTTTTTAATGCTTGCCTCAGGTTTCAAGGGTCAGTTTGTCAAATACAACAGCAAGTACTATTACTACTAATGCCGAACAGGTTATTACATAGTTACACTGTGCTGGGTGTGTTCCAGGTGCTCTCAATGCATTGTCATTTAATCCTCACAAAACCTCTATGAAGTGAGTTATAGTATCACCCCCATTTTATGGATGAGAGAATTCAGGCACAGAGGATAACTTACCCAAGATCATTCAGCTAGAGGAGCCAGGATTAGCTCTACAGAGCCCCAAGTGAATCAGAAAGTTGTATTTCTATATAAAGTCTCCAGATTTGTTAATATTGGTAACTAACGTAAGTAAATTTTAAATATTGTGTAAATTGGGAAAACCGGACAGCAAAAAACAGAATATAACTGGACCACTTTCTTACACCATACACAAAAATAAATTCAGAATGGTTGAAAGACGTAAATGTGAGACAGAAAACCATCAAATCCTACAGGAGAACTCAGGCAGCAACCTCTTTGACCTTGGCTGTAGCAACTTCTTACTAGACAGGTCACCAGAGGCAAGGGAAACAAAAGTAAAAATGGACTATTGGGACTTCATCAAGATAAAAAGCTTCTACACAGTGAAGGAAATAATCAACAAAACTGTAAAGCATTGGGTGATGGGCATGAAGGAGGGCACATGGTGTGATGAGCACTGTTATACCCACCTGATGAATTATTGAACTCTACATCTGAAACAAATGATGTACCATATGTTGGCTAATTGAATTTAAATTTTTTAAAAATGAAAACAAACAAAAAACCTCTAAATGGCAGCCTATGGAATGGGAGAAAATATTTATAAATGATATACCTGATAAGGGGTTAGTATCCAAAATCTATAAAGAACTTACCAATTCAACACCTGAAAAACAAAATCCAGTTAAGAAATGAGCAGAAGACATGAATAGACACTTTTCCAAAGAAGACATCCAGATGGCTAACAGACACATGAAAAGATGCTCAACATCACTCATCATCAGGGAACTACAAATCAAAACCATGGTGAGATCTCACCTTACACTTCTCAGAATGGCTAAAATTAACAACACAGGAAACAACAAATGTTGGTGAGGATGTGGAGAGAGGGGAACCCTCTTGCACTGTTGGTGCGAATGAAAACTGGTGCAGCCACTCTGGAAAACAGTATGGAGGTTCTTCAAAAAGTTAAAAATACCCTATGATCCAGCAATTGCAGTATGAGGTATTTACCCGAAGGATAAAAAATACAGATTTGAAGGGGTACATGCATCCCAATGTTCATAGCAGCATTATTACTAATAGCTAAATTATGGAAAGAGCCCAAATGTCCATTGACTAATGAATGGATAAAGAAGATGTGGTGTATATACACAATGGAATATTACTCAGCCATCAAAAGAATGAAGTCTAGCCATTTGCAACCACATGGATGGAGGTAGAGTGTATTTTGCTAAGTGAAATAAGTCAGAGAAAGATAAATACTACATGATTTCACTCATATGCGGAATTCAAGAAACAAGACAGATGATCATATAGGAGAGGGAAAAAAAGAGGGAAACAAACCATAGGAGAATCTTAAAGATAGAGAACACACTGACGGTTGATGGAGGGAGGTGGGCAGGGGATGGGCTAGATGGGTGATGAGCGTTAAGGAGGGCACTTGATATGATGAGCACTAGGTGTTGTATGTAAGTGATGAATCACTGAATTCTACTCCTGAAACCAACATTGCACTGTATGTTAACTAACTAGAATTAAATAAAATTTTGAAAAGAAAAAAAACATATTGTGTAAATCAACAAAATTCAGGCCATAGACAAAATATCTGTACACTGAATGCAGCCCTTGGCTGTCATTTTGTGAGTTCAGATTTATAGGATTCCTTACTCATTTATATCTTTCAGGTACTCCTGGCTTTGCTCAACGCTGCTGCCTTTTCTGGATTTTCCTAAGGGCATTCATCATACTCTGGTCTCTATTAAGTTGGGCTTGTTCACTCATTTCTTCTGATTTAAAAGGACAAATAGGCACATCTGAAAAGAAGGAGAGAGAGGAGGGAAAGAGTGAAAGAGAGAGAGAGACAGAAAGAGAAGCTGTGGGAATTTGAAGTAGACTGAAATAGAATATGACAACACTGTGCTGAGATGATCAGAAAATCTTATAAAACTGTTCCTTCCCTCTTATTCCCTTTGGAGGTTCTGCGGGCCTAAATACTCCAGTGCTCTATCTCATTAGTGAAGTGCATTGTGTCTATTGCAGGGTTATATTAGCTCTCATCTCTGTCCTGTTGTCTATAACCTCCTTTTAGAGTTAGAAAACTCCTTATTTGAAATACCTTCCCTATGCTCTTTTCTTGTGTAACATTGGTCACAGTTATGCTCTTTTCTTTTTTGGCATATATATTGCTAGTGGTACTGGTCTTCACATTTCAACTGTACTTTAATTGGGATATTTCATTTGAATCCTTAAGCTTGTCAGTTTCACGCCGTCCTGCTCACAACATCCAGCAGAGAACTCAGTCCCATCAGCTCTCTCCTCTCTGAGTTGACATGGTTGAATTGCTCTATGGGCAAGGGATGCTTTTATTCCAGAAATAGAGAGAAACTTCATGAACCGAAGGGCTGGTGTGTGACCTGCAAAACCAAAAATCGGATTGACTAAACTGGGACATCTCTGCCTTTTCCTGCTGCACTAAAATAGAATATATTCAGCTGACCCGATTTGTAGTCGGTGTTTAAGTGCTCTTGTGAGAAGGGCTACATAATGACAGGGAATAAAATCTAAACAATCACCAGCATTTAAAATATATATATTTGCTACGTTATAATTTTCTGAAAGAGATTATGATTAAGGATTTACTTTTTATGATAGTTTTAAAAAACTTGCCTCTCAGTTTTTTTCAAAAGAACTCCTTTGAATCATAAAATGCTAAGCAACCACATATAACATAAAAAATATATTTCCCTGTATTTTCTAAGCTTTCCATTTATATTTGTTTCATATTTAGGAAAAAAATTACTTCTAAGGCCAAATGAAAAGGATTGAGGGTAAAGCAGAAAGGATGTCAAAGTAGCCTTACCTCTTGTCACCTACCTCGGGATTCCCCAAACAGCCAAATGAGGAATTGTCCAACAGCTAAGAATATTTTTTACATTTTTAAATGTTTGAAAAAAAAGAATAATATTTTGTGACATGTAAAATTATATAAAATTCAAATTCTATAAAGTTTTATTGGATTTGTGTGTAATCTATGGCTGTTTTCATGTTATCCCTGCTGAATTCAATAGTTGCAAAAGAGACCGTATGGCTCTCAAAGTCTAAATTATTTACTATCTGGTCCTTTTCAAAGAAACTTGCTGATCCTTAAATCACGGTAATAATTTTTTACTATAATATATCATTCTTAATTTATAAAAATCAATGTATTTTATTGATTGCCAATTCACTCTCTTCTATTTCAGCTAGAAGTTTTTCCCTCAAATCATTAATTTACATATATTTGCTCTGCAAAATTATTTTCAGCCTTGTCTTAACTTTATTAAGACAAGCCCATTATCCCTATTTCTATCTACATTTGTGCAAAACAAAACAAAAAAAACCCCAAAAAATCCCAAAAAACCAAGCAAATAAAAAAAGAAAAAAACCTTGAGGCTGCATCCAGTCTTTAGCAAAGTGTAAAGGAAGAAACGGAAGGGAGATTAGTTTTAGGAAATACTCCTCAGCATGTCACAATACTCTGATGCTTTTATTGAGCTTCACCGTCACCTGATAAAAGCCACTTGAATTGCCAACTTGTTGTCTAGCAATAATAAACAGCATTTAGGGGTGATGTATAGTGTAAATTCCATACTCCTCGCATTAGCATAAACTGTCTCTGACAATCTTGCCCCAGCCTACTCTTCCTGTCTCATTTTCTAATACCTACTTGTCTTGTACCCTCTGTCTCTGCCACAGCAAAGCTCTCATTCTTCCCCAGTATATGCTTTGCCTAATCCATCCATTTTCCATACCTGGACCTCCCTGCTCACCATTACTATCTTTGTCTTTGAATCTACTCAAAATTTGAGGTGACATTACTCTGTAGTCCGGATATATATCATCCTGATTCATTTTATTTCAATGGCATGATAATTTCATGTCTTCAAGATCAGAAATAGGGCAAAAAGTTTTAATGTTAATTTATTTCTCATTAAATAGATGCCCAAACCATACTTAATTCATTAAATAGATGCCCAAACCATACTTAGTTATTACTTCCATGTTCTTGGTCTTCCATTAAGGGTTAGAAAACTGAACAATCCTAGGTTTAGATCTCATTTTGCTTATGTTTGTGTCATGGAATACAGTGTATATAGTGAAGGAGAGAATTACAAGTTCTCACTTCCAGGAACTGGAGATGGTATCCTATTTCTCTATTTTTAGGGCTCAAGGGGCAGAAGTTATGGCTGCTGATAAAATTATTTCCATCCTCTTTTAGGGTTAATTCTTACCAGTAAGCAAAGTTTTAAAAAATGCTTAAACTAATAGAGGGGGATTAGCCCTTGAGAACTTGGAATATGAAACCTTAGGAAGGGAAATTTGAATGTACTATTCTTCCTTCCTTAATGCAAACAGGCAAACATCTCACAGAAAAAAAGAAATGTGTGCAGTAATCTTTGACATGCCCCATTTTGAAACAACAACTATATATTTATTAATATTATTTATTCTAATAAAAATAAAATAATTTTATAGCAGGGTAATAAGAGTTAAAGATTTTCTTTAAAATTTCCCATAGAAATCTGGCAAGTGTTTTTTTAAAAGATTTTATTTATTTGTCAGAAAGAGAGAGAGAGAGAACACAAGTAGGGGGAACGGCAGGCAGAGGGAGAAGCAGGCTCCCTGCTGAGCAAAGAGCCCGATGCAGGACTCAATCCCAGGGTCCTGGGATCATGACCTGAGCCAAAGGCAGACGCTTAACCGCCTCAGCCACCCAGGCATCCCTGAAATCTGGTGCATTCTACTCATATTTTAAGTTCAGCTTTTGTTATACTCCTTAACTCTGCCAGGCAGAATGAATTACTTATTTTTTCTGCCTCATAGCATTTTGTTCAGTCATAGTACTTAGTGTTTTGTATTAAAATTTATATTTCTGTCTCCTTAAAAGGACTAAGAGCTTCTGGAAGAACATATGGTATATATCTGCAAAGAAACGGATCCCACTAAAATGTTAGTAACTATTAGCTTTGGATAGTGAGATTATTTGTGATCTTTTAAAAAATTTTTTTTATCTTATTTTATTTAAATTCAATTAATTAACATACAGTGTATCATTAGTTTCAGAGGTAGAGTTCAGTTATTCATCAATTGCATATAACACCCAGTGTTCAGTATATCACATGCCCTCCTTAATGCACATCACCCAGTTACCCCATCCCCCCATCCATCCACCTCTCCTCCAACAACCCTGAGTTTGTTTCCCATAGTTAGGTCTCTTATGGCTTGTGTCCCTCTCTGATTTCATCTTATTTTATTTTTCCTTCCCTTCCCCTATGATCCTCTGTTTTTTTTTCTTAGATTCCACATATGAGTGAAACAATATGATAATTGTCTTTCTCTGACCTATTTCGCTTAGCATAATACCCTCCAGTTCCATCCACGTTGTTGTAAATGGCAAGATTTCAATTTTTTGATGGCTGAGTAATATTCCATTGTATATATATATCACATCTTCTTTATCCATTCATCTGTTGATGGACATCTGGGCTCTTTCCATAGTTTGGTTATTGTGGACATTGCTGCTATAAACATTGGGGTGCAGGTGCTCCTTTGGATCACAATGTTTGTATCCTTTGTATAAATACCTAGTAATGCCTTTCCTTTTTGTTTATTAAAATTTTCTGTGTTTTTCCAATATTTTTTATCTTTTTTAGCAACTATATATATCGACTTTTTGCTAGTTATTGTTCTAGGCATGAGGCATGTAATGAGCAAAACAGCAAAACCTCTGTGCTCATGGAGCTTCTATTCTTGTGGGAGGAAACAGACCAAAAAAATGTAAAAAAGAAAAAGGAGGAGGAGGAAAATAGAACAAGAGAAGACAAAAAAGAGGAGAAAGAGAAAAGAAGAAGAAAGAAAAAGTAGTAAGAATAGTAATAAAGAGTAATCGATAATGGCTATAGATCATTTGGAGGTGAAAGCAAGCTAAAGAGTGGCTCCTAATAGGGAAAATCCTGTTAAATAGGGAAGAATATATGGTAGATGGAAAATATAAGCATATTTGTATGCCAGGGATTTCTTTAACATTCTTTCTGGCAGTGAATATTTCTTTTCAGAAAAAATTGCCCTGGAAACCTCAAATTCAAGATCTATAAAACTGCTGTTCTCGATAGTAGTGATGGGTGGGGGTTAGATGGGACCCTGACCTCTCAGTCTTCTCCTGACAACTCCACTGACTGCCTTTGCCCTTATAGAAACATAAGAATGTAAGGTACAGCTCGGTGACTATAGTTAATAATACTGTGCTGTATATTTGAAAGTTGCTAAGAGAGTAGGTTTTTTTTGTTTTGTTTTGTTTTGTTTTTGTTTTTGTTTCTTTTTTAGAGGGAGAGTACACATGAGCTGGGGCAGAGAGAGAGAGGAGAAAGAGAATCCTAAACAGGTTCCATGGCCAGTGCAGTCCTGACATGGTGCTCGATCTCATGATGCTGAGATCATGACCTGAGCTAAAATCAAGATTTGGAGGTTTAACGAACTGAGCCACCCAGGCGCCGCTAAGAAAGTAGGTCTTAAAAGTTCTCATAAGAAAAAAAAAATATGTAGCTATGTGTGGTGATGAATGTTAACTAGACTTATTGTGGTGATCATTTTGCAATTTATTCATATACCAAGTCATTAGGTATATCTGAAACTATTATGTTGGTTATTTTTTCAATAAAAAAAAGACTATTATTTGTAGATCTGCCAGAATATAGAATATATGTAAAGGTATATACTTAAAATATGAAAGAGAGATCATTCATGGGTTAAATTCTTGGTAGAAATAGGTTAAAATGTTAAGAACACAACTTTGAAAAGGAGGCAGGATGTAGTTCTTTGGCAGAGAGAAATAAATATGAAAAAGGAGCAATCTACAGAAATGTTAGGATAATATCAATGGTGGATTGGAATAGTTTTAGCCCTGTCCACATACCTCCAGGATTATCACCAAAACACAAATAGTCATCAGCATCATCTTTAAAATGAGGATGTACTTTTTCTTAATATTACTTAAAATGTGAATAAATGACTTTTAGAATATTTTATGTTTATTGGTCCAAAACAGTATGATATCATGAAAACCAGTGTGCTGGTTTGTAAATGCAATTTCAAGACTTGGACCTTAGTCCTCCTGGCTAGCCAGATCACCACACTGTGCCAGTCGTGTTTAAGGGCCAAAGGGAATGGGAAAAGAGAAGTCACATTGGATAGCTTCATTTTTCTCAGGGAAGTAGAAGGTTGGTTCAGAGAATGTAATTTGTGAGCTTGAAAAAGGAAAAAAGATATCTGGAGTGGCAATGAAATACATCACATAAATAAAATGAATTTGAATAATGTGGCCTACAGGCATTCTCAGATCTTACTAGGATGTGCAGTTATTTGTTTTACTAACTTTCTTCCTTATCAGCAGTAACAGGTAATCATCTTCCCTACTTCCCTGAAAATTTACTCATTTAATCTCAAAATACTAATTTAACTATGATCTTAAACTATTGCCATCCCTATAGTTTGTGTTATTTTTATTTGCCCATATGTACTATTAATCTACAACACTAGTGAAATTAGATAGTGTTGAACCACTTGGATGGATACCAGGATTCTGATGAAAGGAAATTTCAAATATCAGTTAGAGATAATGGGGCCCCTTTAAGACACTGGGAAGAAGTTAAGAGTTGGATGTGACAAAGCATCTAATGTTATAGGTGGGTTATTACTGTTAACATAGATTCTGTCCTGGCACCAGGATGATAAGAAACTATTACCTGTCCATCCAAGGAAGGTAACTGTTAAATCTAATGATTGCTTTAGGGAAGAATAGGATGACAATTCTAAGGTGAAATCGATGCTTCTACGCTGACATAGGTCGAGGGCTAAGAATTTAGTGGGTGTGACAACTCTTTTGCTGAAGAACACTACTTATTAGTCCTGGAGTCAGGAGGTAGTTGAAGGGACCAGGTAACATTTGAGTCTTTTTTTATTTTCCCCCACTCAGTGAGAGAGACAATTTGACTGCTTTTGGCTAGGGAGAGGACGATGTGATTTAATCAATTGTGGAAAAAAGAAATAATAAAATAGTCAAATCTGAAATAAGAGGCAAATTATACAAAACAGTAAGGTCCATCCATATAAAATCCCCTCATATTGAGAGGTAGACATCAGCTTTTTCCATCTCTTGATTATTCCCTTCCTATTCCTGGTGAAGTTCCTCCCTCTATGTCCTAGGGAGCTGGATTCCCTCACTGTGGTGCTTTCTGTTAGACCACCTTTTACAGGAAGCTTCTAGGCCTAGTCTATTCCCCACTGCTTATTAAGATCATTTTTTCTCATCATGATGTCAAAATGGGTGTTATAGATTGAATTGTGTCTCCTCTCTCCCCCTGCCCCCCAATTTATATGTTGACTTTCTAACCTCCAGTATCTCAGAACATGACTTTATTTGGAAATAAGTTCTTTGCAGGTAATCAAGTTAACATAGGATCATTAGAGTAAGTCCTAATCCAATAGGACTGTGTCCTTATAAATAGGGGAAATTTGGACACAGAGATAGAGACACAGGGAGAACACTGTGTGAAGATAAAGAGAGAGATGAGGTAATGTATCTACAAGCCAAACAACAAACAACAAACAAAAAACAAAACAAAAAAACCCCAAAAAAACAAAAAACAAAAGAACCCCCAAAACACCAGACACCCAAAGATTGCCAGCAAACCACCAGAAGCTAGGAGAGAGGCATGGGACAGATTCTCCCTCACAACCCTCAGAAGGAACCAACCCTGCTGACACCTTGATCTCAGATTTCTAGTTTCCAAAACTGTGAGACAAAAAATTTCTGTAGATCAAGTGACACAGCTTGTGGCATTTTGTTACAACAATCCTAGCAAACTCATATACTGGGGAAAGCAATTTGGTAAGCAATTCTTTTCTAAAATAAGAAGAACATGTAATAAAAGCATTAATATTGTCCCAGACCATTCATAGTTCTTAACAATTGAAGACACTATATACATATGAAGATAGGGGGCGAAAGTGAAGTAGAAAACAGGAAGTATGGTTGAAAATTTGTAGTAAGAGCCATTATGCCCTCCAGATCACCTCTACCACCTCACATAAATATGCAACATCCCAGCTGAAAACAGAGGCTTATTCTCTAAGCAACTGACCCAGGAAGCTCTGGATTAAAGGACAGAAAGTACAGCTGATGGGAAGGATAACTGCAACCTTTTGACCAACATCTCCCCATTTCTCCCACCTCCCTGCCCTGGTAACCACTGTACTACTCTCTGCTTTTATGTATTCAACTTTTTTCAATACCATATACCATATATAAGTGAGACAATGCAGTTTTTTTCTTTCTGTATCTCACTTATTTCACTTAGCATAATGTCTTCCAAGTTCATCCTTTCCAAGTTCATGTCTTTCTGTGTCTCACTTATTTCACTTAGCATAATGTCTTCCAAGTTTATCTATGTTGTTGCAAATGACAGAATCTCCTTTTTAGAAGCTGAATAATATTCTATTTTGTATATATAAACCATAATTTCTTTATCCATTCCTCCAACGATGGACTCTTAGATTGTTTCCATATCTTGTCTATCATGAATAATACTGCAAATAACACGAGGGCACAAATGTCTCATTCAGGCACTGGTTTTTTTACTTTGGTTATATACCAGAAGAGGAAATCCTGTATCATATGGTAGTTCTATTTTTAGTTTTTTAAATAAACCTCTACATTGTTTTCCATAATGGCTGCACCAATTTATATTCCCATCAGCAGTGCATAAAGTTTCCCTTTTCTCCATATCCTTGCTTTTTTTTTTTTTTTTTTAAATAATAGCCATTCTTAGGATATTTTAACTATCTGGCAATCTAGGTGATAGTCAAGCTTTATCTTTTAAACTGAATTTTTTGAAATAGTTTGTAGAAGAAAAAGAAGGATGTTTAATTCTTTCAAAAAAACTTGAAATAAATTAGTAAAATCTGAGATTACCTTTTAGCCACTGATTTCATAGTTTCATTTAAAAGGCAGCTTGATTCTGTCAATTATTTGTATTTTTTTAGAAACAAAATCAGGTGTCTAAAAATGTGTAGATAATCAAATAATTGATTTTTTCTTTGTTAAAATTCGGATAGGTTACAATGTGTATAACTATATTTTTCAACATTTCCCTTATCAGTCACCCTCTTCTTCCTCTGAACACTGCTAGAAATTTTAAGCCAACTAGACATAATCTTTTCATTGCTTTATATTTTCTCTCCCCCTCCTCTTTCTCTAGGATGAGCACCTTGATTTTGAGAGGTGGTAATGATGCTGGGGCATGTTTGTGGGATATGTTCCTTGCATTATTCCAATGTTTGTATTACAGATCAGTTTCCTGAATGAAATTTTTTGGCTAAAAGCAAGCAGAAAGAGCACTAGTTTTATCAGAGAAGGCATTTTGTGCTCTCTGGACTCCTATGTTAATCAAAAGGACTTTTTAAATTTTTTAATTGGAAAGTTCTCAGAAATCAGCTGTAATCTAAATTCCCAAATGGAAAAACAGAAGATCAGCAAAATTGAAAAACTTAACTAGATAAATGCATTTGTGTTTATTTTACCCATCCTGATTATAATTGGAAAATATCTGCCATAAATAGGGTGAAATTTTTGGTAATGCGGCATAATTGCACATGTTTACTGCTGACAGTGTCTTTACTTAGATTTTATGAGCTCTTTATAATTCTTAATGACTTAGCCTGAAGCAACATTTTTTTTTTTTTTGTGAATGAAAAGTTTATCAATTCACAAGTATAATGTTTTTGCAAAGAGTACTATTATAACACAATCTCCTTCCTGTGATAGGTAAAGGTCAAGCTCAGGAACTGCCTGTTGCTATTGCAGATATTATTTTCAGTGCGCCATTATAGGAAAGGTCGGACTGGAACTGAGCCATCATGCACTTTATGCAGAAGGAAAATGTCAGAATCAGACAGAGGATAGTAGAATTTATATCCATGATATAGGGGTGACCCCATCACTCTTGAATGGTACTACAAATTGGTAATGAGGACACCTCTGTGTCTAATTAATGCCAATTCTTCAGCATACAATATTTGTGACATGTTCAATTTATGAAGTTGTCCATCTTTAAACTTTCCTACAGTTTAAATTTAGTGATAACTGCCCTACCACCTCACTTCTGGGATGCATATTGTGTCAGAATTGACCTTCAGAATTACGGGGGAGAGAAGAATGAGAAAGAGATGTGCTTTTTTCAAATTAACTTACGATCACAGAAAAGTTACTTCCCTTTTTATCACCTCAGTTTCACATCTTGCATTCTCATCACATCATAGAGATTTCTAATAATAAACATTAGTGCCTTAAAATAGTACTTCATATACTATTGGTATATAATTGTTATTATTAAGGAAAAACTTTTCAGAGTCACTGAAAGTAAAATGAAAGACTACTAATTCGTCGGGGACACCTAAGTGTAAACTGGACAATTTTCTCTAGCATCAAAGCAACATCAGGTAGATTACCATGCATCCTATTCTCAGGCTCTCTGAGGATAGAGATTATTCATTTCTGCACAAGCCTCTTTTTGAACATTATAATGTCTATCAAACCAAGCTCCCTTTTCCTAGTGTAAATCTCTTTTCAATAACAATTTAAACACATTTTCCCACCTTGTAAAGCCTTCATACTGGGCAAAAAGCTTACCTGGCAGGGGAGATACCATGATCATGAAAATACCCTTTATATAAAAATTTTCTGCTTTTTTAAGTAGCTATCATCCCATTACTTTAATTTCTGCAAATTAAAAAGCCCCAAATGCTTTATTTGTTTTTCATAGGCTTTATTATCATCCTACCCATAATTTTGGCATACCTTTCCCAGGGTCTTTTTCAAATTCTTCAAATTGCTTTTAAAATATGGAGATCAACATTAAGTCTATACAAGTATAGGGGAATTATTGCCTGTTCTCATCTGGCCAGCTCTTCTAAGTATTGAGTTCTTAAGGAACCCAGTCTTGACTCATAATAAACTCATGGTCTCTTAACAATTCCCACTTTTTAAAGATGTGATCCTACTTCTAGCCAGTGATTTCCACAAACACTGTTTGTTTGTGTTTTGTTCAAGATTCAAAGGATTGAGGATGCATAGTGAAATTATCCCTTTTTCTGGTCCCACACTCATACTGTACCCACATTGGGGAACTGTTGAATTTCTTTATCCTACTTTGGTAAAGATAGCCTCACAAAGAACATAAAATGTTTAAATACTTTAGGAATAGGAGAGCTATTAGTTGGCCAACGTGACATTACTATATAGAGATACCTTCTCAATTAGTAGAAGTATGCCAATGGTTATATTTTTAAAAAAATCTGAAACGCTTTTGAATCTTTGTATATATTTATCTATAATTTGTACATTAGCACATTTATGATAACACATATATATGTTTATTGTGTCTCCTCAGTGTGTTAGGCAGTGTGTAGAAGGGAAGCATAGTTTTGGTTTCCTATCATTTTGCAACACCGCGCATGTCACAAATAGAATATGTGTCTGTATAATTATGGTCACATATATTTAAAATATATAAATGCTATAATTCTGCTTTTCTATTTTAGAATTTATTTTTTATCTTTTTTTCTTGTTAAGAAAAGCAAGGTAGACATAAAGTACATTGCCAGACGCATGAATCTAAATATGAGACATCTCACTACTTTCCAGACTCATACTTATTCTGAAATGAGCTTGAGTCTAAGAAAGATTTTTAATGAAGGAGAAATGATGTTTTAACAGATGGCAGATGGGAGTTTGTTCTAGGTTTTTGAAATAGTATAAACTGTCCTATAAAGCATCTATAGAAAGAGAGAGACAGAAGGGAAAGTGAGTGGTATTTCTTGATTAGTGTGCTGGTAACAGGTGGGGAATATGATGGAGGTGATATAGATAGGCGGACTGGGGAGAGTGATGTGGACACCCAGACTTTTTGGCAAGGCAAGATAGAACACCACTGAAATCCTTTGAGGAGAAAGATAATTTTTGCAGCAGCAAAGGACGAAGAACTAGCTTCTTGCTAATTGAGAAGAGATACAATACAGATAGTAAAGACTTCACATATGGTGAACATTCAACCTGATTAGAAAGCATTCCAGCAACCCTATCTAGCTTCCCACTGTTAATTTCCCCACCTAAGAATAGGCCTCTGAACTAAGTGCAATGAGAAACAAGTTTAACTGAAGAATCTCTACTTTCCATAAACACACAGTCATCAGCATTCCAACACATGCATGCTACAACTACGTGATACTGTATTTACAATGGGCAACAAAACAGTGATGGTTCCGGTTCCTGAGGAGCTTGTAGTTTGGAGAGGAATACAAAAAGAAAAAAGTAAGCAAACAAGCAAATACCTTACACATTGTTCTGGAGGTTACAAAGAGGAGATAGCAGTGCAAAGTAAGAGAGACTATTGGGAAATGGGGTGGGGGGGGGAGTGAGAAAACCACTTTAGAGAGCATAATGTTAATAGAAGCTTCCCTGAGGAAATGATATTTGAAGTTAGACATGAGATCAGAGAAGTTGGCAGTCGGGGAAAGAGCATTCTAGGTAGAAGAAACAGCCTTTGTAATGATCTTAAGGAA
The DNA here is from genome assembly GCF_004348235.1 of Phoca vitulina. Lineage (NCBI taxonomy): Eukaryota > Metazoa > Chordata > Mammalia > Carnivora > Phocidae > Phoca > Phoca vitulina. The sequence continues at coordinate 19,286,422 of NW_022589714.1, forward strand.
GTAAGGAATTTAGTGTGTTTGAGAAGTTAAAGAGGGCCCATGTGGCTGGAATGTGAGGGGCTGGAAGAGCAAAGAGCCGTGAGCTATGGGACAGGACTATGTATGCAATCTTGTAGGCCATAGTAAAATGTTTTATTGTATTCTAAGTGAAATGGGAAGTCACTGGAGAGTTTTCAACAGGACTGTGACATGGCCGGATTTACATTTTTATAAGATTGTTTTGGTGATTGTATTGAAAATGGATGGAGCAAAGTAGACAGGATTATACATAGATAAGATATGATAATCTAGGCAAGAGATGATGGTGGATTTCATTATAGCAGTGTCAGTTGAGATGAAGAGAAGTGAATGAAGTCAAGATATTTTTGTGTTTGAGTTGACAAGGCTTAGAGGTAGATTAAATATGAGTGATGACAAAGAAGGAGGGATCAAAAACCATCCTCATGTTTGAGCAACTGGGTGAATGCTGATTCTATCTGTGGGGATGTCTGAGAATTAGAGGTACTATTTTTTAGATACATGAAATTTGAGATGCCTATACCACATCTAATTGGAGATATCAAATAGGTGTTTAACATGTGAGTCGGGAGTTCAGAAGAGATATCTGAACTATAGCTACACATTTGAAAGTTATCAACATATACTAGTTATGTGACATGTTTATATGGACATATATAGCATAGTATACACCTATTCTGTGGATGTGAAATATCCAGGATACAAAAACAAATATATTTTACCATGAAGTTAAATTTGCCATCGTAGATAGCTCAGGTCATATAAACTCTAGATTTTACTCTAGGATGGGCTTTAGTACCTAGCTCAATTTTACTTAAACAGTTTTGTGGGAATTTCAGGATGTATTTGAAGACAGCTGGCTTAAAGGGTTTGAAGATTGTGTTCTGTCAGGCAAAAGGCGAGAGAATCTAATTAGGATTCTCTAATGCAAAACTTTAGCCCTCATCGGTTTTGTATTTGCTGCCTTGCTTCTGCAGTTGGGCCCAAAGGATTTTTTTTTCTTTACACCTTCCACAAATGGTTGAGGACATCTGTATTAAGTCACCAGTTACAATCATTGCATTATTCTTCTCGCCTTTTGGCTATTATAATAATAATCATGATTAGCATTTTGGAGTAATCTTTTATACCTTCAAATTGTTTTAAAAAACACTGATTATTCCTCAGTACACTCTTGTGTAAAAGGAAATGATTTTATGGAGGCAAGAATGGAAGAACAGGTAAATTTGTGCCGTTATGACAGCTATTGTTTATTCAAACCATCACTGAAATTGTTTGCTAGGTGAAATTTCTTAACTGGTGAGTGCATTGTATTTGCTTTTTAAAAACAGAATGACAAAAAAAAAAAAAAAAAAAACCCCACAACAGGGTGACAAAGAATGGTCACAGGAAAGTTTGACTTCAGTTATTCTAAAGACTGAGAAACTGAATCCTAGATAGCTGAACTACAGTACAACTATATAAGTATGTAACTGTATATAAACCTTTATATATTTATATATACACACATATATATTATATATATAATATATAAACCTTTATAACTTTATATATTGTATACAATTACATATAACTTTATATATTATATATTTTATATGTAACTTTATAACTATAGATTTGTCTCTTTATCAGACATGGAATATCAACCATTTTACATAAAATATTTTGAAAAAAATCCTTGCATCTTCTTAATCAGAACAAACTAAATATAACTTAATATATTGTAGGTGACTTAAGATCATCGTTATGAACATTCAGTGTTGTACTACAAACAATGTGAGGCCCATTCCCAGAAGCTATGGGGTTTGTCTTCTGATCTCTCCACAAGAGGGCCACAGACAGCTGTAGTCTTGCCTTGATCTGCTTTCATTCCTCCTTGTTCCCTGTTCCTGCCTATAACTCTTTTCCTAACTTCATTTACTTATTTCTCAATGTCGTCAGACTAAGTCTAAGGAACTCTATTGGGTAAAAATCCGCAAATTTTAAGGACATATAAATGTATTTTGGCTACTTTTTTATTTATTTGTTTTTTATTAAGCTCCTTACCTCTGTTTAGAGAAGTGAGTCATAATCAGAATAATATAAATCCATTATATTACTCACTAATCTACCTACAGAATGATTCTAGATTACTATGTATAGTTCTCATTTGAACTACCATAGTCCCTGAGATAGTAATGTAAAAAACTATCTGGAAACAATGAATTCTATTGAGCTATGAACACAGCTTATTTATATTTATTCCAGGAATGCAAGTCTGATTTAATATTTTCTAAAAAAAATCAATGAATAGAATTTACCACATTAATAGATTAAAAGATAAAAATAATATGATCATCTCAATGGATATAGTAAAGGTTTCCTAAAATTCAATGAATGTCTATAATAAAAATTCTCATTAAACTAGGACTAAAGGACTACTTTCTGAATATTACAAAGGGTATCTATAAAAACCTACAGCAAGCAGCATACTTAGTGATGAAATATTGAATTCTTTCCCCTGAAGTTGGGAATAAGACAAAGATGTCCCTTCTCATCATTTCTATTTAACATTTACGTTAAATCAAGGGACAAAAATGTATAACAACTATAAAGGTAGAAAGAAAACTGTCACGTTTTTACATTGACATGATTACATTCATAGAAAATCTTTTAAAAACTAAAAATAGTAGAAATAATGCAGTTAGTAAGGTTGCTGGATATAAGGTCAATATACAAAAATAATCATATTTGTATTTTAAAAAACAAACAATTAATTAAATTAAAAACAATTATCATTTACAATAGTACTAAAAATCATATAGATAAAAATAAATTTAGTGTAAATGCATGAAACACTAGAGAATATTGTTGAGAGAAATTAAGGAAGGCCAAATCAGTGGAATGATTTACCATGTTCATGATGTTAAAAATTTAATATTGGTAGAGTCAATTCTCCATGAAATGATTTGTATATTCAGTTCAATCACACTCACAATTCTAACAGTTTTTTAGTGGATAGTGACTAGATGATTCTAAAATTTAGGTGGAAATTCAAAGGACATAGAATAGGAAAGGCAATCTTACCAAAGAAGAACAGAATTGGAAACATATGAATACTAACTTATTCGTTACCTATATCAAGGTAACTAGTATATAGGTATACTTTATACCTTTCAGGGGATATTGGCCAAAAGGGTGCTAGAAACATTCTATATCTTTTTCTATGTTTTCTGTTTTACCTCAATTTTAAAATAGAATAAAATTGGTCATTAGGAAGCCTCTATAATCAGGAATGTGCATCTGTTAAATAGGAGCTCACAGGCAAAATTACAAAGCGCACAAAAATAATCTACCACCAGGAGAGGAAGAATTTGTTCCAAAGAATAGGAAATAATAGGGCAATATAAAAATAATGTTAAAATAACTATGTTTAAAATCAAAAGAGTAAATCAAAGATTTATCAGAGGTAAATGAAGGAATAGAATTCACAGAATAATGACAAAATATTCTATGTATGCATGTATGTATGCCTGCCTGCCTTCCTTCGCTTCCCTCCTTCCCTCTTTGTTCCTTCCTTCCTTCCTTCCTTCCTTCCTTCCTTCTTTCCTCCTTTCCTCAAGGTCTGTTTAAATCTAAAACCCATCCTTTGTTCCTTTATCCCACTAAGTTGCTTAATTAGTCAGATTAAAGAAGCTATTACAATTCCCATGTTGTTGTTGAAGTATTTAGATTCTAGTGAAAGAATTAGTAAATATAGATTAGAAATTTGAACATTTACTGTCAAATCTAAGAAAAATGAATTCATATTCATATTTAAAACCCATATATTAATATACTAATCCATATATCCTTTCCATATATTAATTATCATAAAATCATAAAATGCAATGCTTGTAAAATCAAAAGAACTATAAAGTGCAAGTATTCTTGCATACATTATCTCTAAAGACATCTACATATTGGCTATAATGCAACTAGTGAAACAATATTTCACTGGCCATTAAATATTTTGAAGTAGAAATAGTTGAATTGAAATCTATGAAATTAGCTTCTTTTCATCTTAAATCGTAATCTTTTGGTGCAAGCTGACAATTACAAGTTGATTTACAATTGTGTTTGTTTAAACATAAATATTAATCCTTTCCCAGGAAAATAAACTAATATTATAATGGATAGAATATATAAACATGGTCAATACAGTATTTTGACATCTCTGATACCTAAACTTCAAAATATTTCATTTACTTCAGTATTCTAATGCAGTATATGTAACCTGAACTGTACAAAGAAAGCTTGTAGAGTTAGCACCTTTTAGTTGTTCTGAAGGAATGGAAATAAAAAATGTTTACAAGATTGCAAGAGTTTATCATTCTTATACCAGTATACTAGATTCTGGGTCATGACAATCCAGTAACATGGCTATAAAAATGAGTCAAGATGGAAATATTGGCCTTGTACCCAGAAGAGAAATCACTTGAAAGGCTCAGCAGTATAATAAACTGACAATTCAAAGAACTTGTCAGGACACATTTCTTGTCTTATGGCATGAACAAGCCATAAATTCAGACTAGAGACTATATTTTGCCTTTTGTTTTTATTTTGGAAATTGTTATGGAGCGTGATGTATGGAGAACATTTAATTTCGATGAATTTTTCACATTAGTGATGAATTTTATGATTTGAAAATATAGAGTGTAGTTTAGTTGCTATATTTTATATCCTGAACACTGTTATGTTGGGTAAAGCTACTCTCAGATTCAGAAGAATATAGTCAATCCCATGATAGCTGACAACTATGCTCTTACATCTCTTCCTTGACACTTATTCTATGATTAGTGCTAACTGCTCAGCAAGGGAGACTGTGGTTCATACTGTAGAGACAGATTTACTCAGGGATACCCGGGAGACGAGATCGGGGGGGGATGTATTCCTAAGGAATTTCATTCCTAAGTTTAGGAAAGTCAGTCCAGTATTAGGTGGACTGAAGAAAGCAAAGGCCTTCTTGCATTAACAGCTGACATTGTCATATCTGGCTGTCTCATAGTAAAGAAAGAGGATTACTTTTAATTTATTATTTTATTTATTATTATTTTATTTTAATTTAATTTATTTTAATTTATTTTTATTTTTTGAGGGAAAATAAAGTTGGATAACTCTAGATGCCTAGTTACATCTGTGGGGAGGGAAATACCACGTATTTTAGATTGGAGACTTGGGTTTCAAAGCAAGAGAGTGATAATAGGAAACCCCTTCTATCATCACTCCCCATATTATTACATTACCCGTAAAAGCACACTGCTTTCATTATTATTATTATATTTATTGAGCATTGGAAAACCTTGCCTCAACCTTGTTGATTAAATGCAGTTAAACAATGTGGACTTGTTTCAGTTTAAAGGGTTGTTTTAGTTTTTTGTTTTTTGGGTTTTTTTTTTTTTTTTTTTTTGCTTTTTGCATATATCTCTAAAACATATTCATATTTATGTTGCAAATCCATATAAACATCTTTTCTTAAATGTACAGTGTTGATGCACAGTTTAGATAATTTCATCCTTTATGCTCCAATGTAGGCCCAGGCTAGTGTTGTTTTTTGTCATGTTTGAAACTGTTGTCATTAATTATTAATTTTGTAATCTGGGGTCCATCACTTTACCTCTCTGAGCCTCAGTTTCTTCCTTTACAGAATGAGGGTAATAATTGTGCCTACTTTGCTGGGTGGTTGTGAAAGTACAACGCATGACAAGGACTAATACACAATAGAGAGCTATTGTAGCTCTTTTAAAAATTTTAGCAAACTCTTATTTTCACAAAGAAAGTTTCCAGAGGTCAGGAACCATATTTACAGACAAGTCTCTTGGTAAAAACCCCACTCTTGCACAATATGCCTAAATGCCGTTCGATTGCATGATTCTTAACCATCAAATGAGAAGGATTCAGAATTTAGGAGCTTTCTGGGGCCACAGATAAATGACTCAGTAGAATATAAAGCAGTAATAAATTAAAGATTCCATGGCATAATTTAGTAGCCTTTCAATGATCTGCTGACTGTTCTTTGAAAATGGTATTGTCTTGCCTTAACCAAATTTACTACTGACATTAAGTGGGGAAATTAAATAAAGACAGTTCTGTGTTCGGTAGGGGTGGGTTTCTGACAATAGATCTGACAGCTTAGAATAGGAAGGGGCTGTCACTTTTAAGGGAACAGCATAAAGATCCTCTTGATCATGGAATATGTCACCAGCTATTCATAGGTATTTTTATTCCTATGTTTCTTTTGCAAAATAGGCTCTCTGCAGATATATACATAATCTTGCACTTCTCAAATAAAAAAAAAATCCCAAATCATTGGGATGGCGTGGAAAATAATGTCACGATAATAAATTTCAACTTCAGCTCTGAAGAGAGAAGATCTCTATGCTTTAATTTTGAGCATCTTCTAATTATTGTAGTCCCATTTTAACCTAGGCATCAAATTCTCTTTGGATTTTTTGACCATCCTGTTTACTCAGAAGTGCTAAAGTCTTAAAATTAGCTAATCTACAACTTATATAGGAAGTCTTGTATTCTCTTGTGATTTCTTTAGCTATATAACTGGATATATAGGATAATCCTTTGTGTTTACTTAGTTTTAATACTTTTTGTTGCTCTTGTGCCCCAACTTTTCTAAAATCCCCATGAGCCTGGTGTAGAGTTTAAATTCAAAATGAATTTAAGATTCTTTTGCCTTGATAATTGCATAATATACCCTTGAGATTTATTGTGAAAAATGGCTTATAATTGCTAGAAAACATTATATATACTTACATATATTTAAAACATATATCTTTTAAAATTGCATATATATTTAAGTATTGTTAATATTCATATTTATGTAGCAAATCCACATGAAAAGCAAGACATTTATTTAATGGCAAGTATTATATAGAAATATTTACGCCATTGAATAGGAGAACAGATAACACTGATCTATTTGAGATACAAATTACACATTGTGGGAATTCTAGCCTTCTCTGTCTTACACAGGGAGAAACAGAAGAACCAGACTCTAATTGGCAATATCTTCTGTGTTCCAAAGATTTACTTATAACTCCTGGGAATCCTGAAGAGAGATAAGGAAGAGTGAATGGCATATCAGGATTATAGTCCATCATATTTTTCTTTCTCTTTTTTTCAGTTCAAGTTTTCTTTGAGGTTTGTTTTTTTTTTGGAAATTGATATAAGATAGATTTAAAATTTTAAATTGCTGACAGTTGAATCGATTGTTGAGCCCTTTTCCCCTTCTTATAGGTATCAGAATAATCTTTGATTTCATAATTCATAATTTTTAACTGCATTTCCTATTTTCTCTTCCATTCTTTTTCTCTTATGTAGATTCTTTTTTGTTGTTCTGCCACTATCATTCTTTAAAAAAATTAAGGCAGTTTTATTACTGTAAGTGTAGAAGACCCTGCTGATTGCCTACTCCGTATCATTCTTTCCTACTCCCTTAGAAAGAAACCTGGCATTTACTCCAAGCAGCAAGTAGAATCTCCAGTTCCCAGTTTGCAGAGTGTGGTGGCAATATGTTGTTGGGTAGGGCTTCTAGGGAGGCTCCTCAAAGGGGCCTGATTTGGTAGGACATATGCTTTTTGTTTACCCTTTTTCATTCTTCTTCCTGCCTGGAATGCAGATAAAATGGGCTGTAAAGTGACCTAAAGAAGGAAGCTATGTTCTACTGGTGGAGCGGAAAGTTATGAGGAACCTAGGTCATTGATAACTCTGGAGCTGCTAGACCTCTGTTAAGTGAGAGAAAGAAACCTTTATCTTGCTTAGGCCATGTATTTGGATTTTCTATGATGCATAGCCAAATCTAATACCATAATACATATATACAAGATTTTTGGGGGCTGTATATCATAGAAAATTCAAATATATTTCATATTTTTAAAAATGTCCATAGTGAATAGATGTGTACAAATAGGCACACACACACATATATATATATACACACACACACATTCTATTCTATATGGACTTTTTTAAATATGAAAGAGTATAAAAAATTAAGTAATAACCACTTATAATCCCATTACCTAGATACATCCATTGTTAAAAAGATTTTTCCTTTCATTCTTATTTTTTAAGAATTTTTTTTTTTACAAAATTGAGATCATCTTTATACTCTTATACCTGCCTTTTTTTCACTTACAATTATGTCATGAACATTTTCCCATATCATTAAATATTTTTCCAGAATCTGATTTTAATAGTCACATAGTTGTCAATTTTTTGGATTCACTGCAATTGATTTACCTAATCTCCTATTGTTGGATATTTAAATTGTCTCCAACTTCTTACTAATTTTTAAATCAATCTTTCCATACATCTATGATTATTTCTTTACAATAAATGTATGGAAATGACATTGTTAATCATGGTTTAAAGTGACACAAACATTTCTAAAATTCTTGGTAAATTTGGTCAAATAATCTTCCAAAAAGGACATTCCCGTTGTCACTAATATAAAGTATGGCCATTTAAAGTATATTGTGTAAGTTTATTGATAAAGAGTGGTCTCTCATTTTTTACAAATTGTGTTAATTTGGTTACTAATGAGATAGCTCTTTTTAATACATTTATAGGAAATCATCACCCTTTTCTTATCAGTTTGTAAAAGTTCATTAGAGATTAAGGATATCGACATTTTAGGGGTGCCTAGGTGGTTCAGTCAGTTAAGTGGCTGACCCTTGATTTCGGCTCAGGTTATGATCTCAGGGTCCTGGAACCTAGCCCCACATTGGGCTCCACACTCAGCGGGGCATCTGCTTGAGGATTCTCTCTCTCTCCCTCTGCCCCTCCCCCTCCACACATACATGCTCTCTCTCTCTTTCTAAAATAAGTAAATACATCTTTTAAAAAAGGATATCGACATTTTAGTATTAATTTATATTGTCTTGCCTGGCACCTCATAAATACTTAACAAATGTTTCTTGATTCTTTACATTTTCTTTTAATATTTAATAATCGGAACACAGGAAAGGGATCCATTTTGGGTTTTAGCAGAAAATAAAGGAGAGGTGTTCTGTTTTGGATAAGTTGTTCTGGGGTATTTTAGAGGAGTTGTTCTATAGCAGTCTCCAGAGAGGGATGTGGGCACTCATTGTGGTGTATGGAGAAAATATTAGAACTTCCATTTGTATTTATTTTTAATTTTTAAAGAAAGGAATTAAGCTTTACTAAGTGTCCCCTGTGGATACACACTGGCTGTGGCATGTGGCCTCTGGGTTCTGTATCAGGATTTATTATGCACAGTAAGTGAGGTTTCCTGTATGACGAGTTTAGTTCTGCACTGAAGGTGGGCTGACAGGGGCACCCTCATGTGTCTCATCAGGGCCCGGCCCCACAGTGACATTATTGGATAAGTGAATTCACAGAATTTATTATTCAGCCTTAACTAAGTATACTTCAGGAAATGGGAAAAGACCTTAAATGTTAAGATGGGAATTGTAGTTTAAAATTTATATCAATATTATAAGCACATGTGTACCACAAGAAAGTGTTAGAGCTGACACTTTTCCCAGGTGTTCTATGTCAGCCACATTCCATGTTCAAGGCCATGATATCTGCTCAGATCTGACAGGGTCTACCAAATATATTCACAATTATCCACATACAAGTTTTACATTAACAGTGAGTGAGAAAATGACTGCTTTTTGTATTATGGAAAGAATTTATTCCGTATTGAATATGGACATTTGGAAATCTTTTTATCATTTCAGCAATAAGTGAGCCAGTGATAAAGGGTTTTTTTATATTTATATAAACACACACACAATCATATATATGTGTGCATGTGCACGTACACACACACATACATACACACACCACATTTAAGAAACTTGAAACAGAATTCTCTAAATGCTTTTAAAATGTTTCATATTTTATTGGTTATTTGAACTCACTTGTTAAAAATGAAAACAAGCAACACTGTCCAATGAGTTTTCAAGGACAGTTGATTGAAATCAGGGAAAATGCATATTTACTAGTCAAGGATTTGCTTTTAATAACTGCCATAGTCAAATGAAAATGGCTCACATAAATTTTAAAATAAACTTAACTTAGAAACTGACCTAGAATCTAATTAATGTATAAAAAATATTAAACTAAGATTTTAAAAAATAAGGCAGAGAATTCAATCACATTGCATTCAATATGTTTGGGCAATAAAACTTGAAAGTACTGAAAATATATAAGAAATGTTTATTAACTTTCATTTAAAATTTTTCTGTCTTTGAATAAGTGTTATAATGTATGCAATATGTTAGTATATTCGTAAAAATTATAAATAAATATACATATATTGGTACTGTATGACCAAAAATTTTGTACTGCTAGGAAAACATTATAGAAGAAGCTTGGAGACTGCTGATTGAGTAGAAAATTGGAAATTAGAATGAGAGATTGCCCTTTTGCAGGTAATTGGGTGATTAAAGTCATCCAGTGATTGCATGTTGAATGAGAAAGAGACTAACCAGAGAGCTCTTCTGTCTCAAGACCCTTTCGAGATGAATTGTAGACAGAAACCTATGGGAAACAATCCAGAATCTGTACTCGAAACCGAGTGAAAATGTGAAGGGCTTTGTGTCCAGCAGTCCCCGGTTTCAATTGTTTCTACCATTCCCTAGTTGTATAATTTGGGCAATTTATTTCTCAGAAACTCAGACTCCATGTACATAAAATGTAAGCAATACCTGATTGTTAGGACTACTCTGAGCATTTCTGAGATAATGTGTGGGATACTTAGTGTTCTGCCTGGCACGCAGTAGGTACTCCACAAGTGACAGGTTTTCTTACGACATTCTTCACAAGCACATGGTCAGTAGCCGATTTGCTCGGTGTGATGTCATCATTTGGGAAACTGAATACCCTGGTAATTATCAGGTAAGGCTGAATTTCATTTGAGAACAGGAGTCACTACCATTTCTTTTATTTTCATTATTAAAGTGATATGAGCTGGTATTTAGTCCAATTTTACAGTTTTGGGTATACTTCTACTTAGTGTATAGGGTTATAAAACATTCATATTACCTGTAGTATGCTCCCAAAGCATTTATGTTTAATTTTATCTCTGGTCCCAGGCCATCTTGCATCTTAAATCCTTTTATTAGACTAGGCATCACATATCTTTGATTTCCCCCTTTGCTGTTTATTAAATCATAGTGCTTTATAAAAATATCCCCATGCACTTTTATCTTGCCCTCCCATCTCTCCACCCATCCCCATTGTGCTCAAGACACTACTTTTAGGCCGTCTGTTCTTTAGACAGAACACTGCTGCTGAACAGTACTGCCTCCCTACCAGGAAATCTTGAAAACATCTTTTGTAGACTTTCCAGTTTATCGGCAGGTGCTGAGAAATTCGTATTTTATCATCCCTAAGGGTCCAAATGCTATTCAGAAAGCCCAGCCATCAAGCAAACTTTGTGCTTAATTACTGCTGTCAGTCACCTATCAGCAGAAATGGTGTGCTCGTCTTTGGCTTTTCATCTACAAACCTAAGAGGATAAGGATAACAGTAGGCTAACTTGAGTCTTTACCTAGACATCCCTGGATACCCCCTTCCCACTCAAATCTTCTCCATCCTCTCCTTGTGACTCTTACAGACTCCCATGGTTCTTATCTCTGCTTGCCTCCCCTGAAGCCCTGGGGCTTTCCCTGGTGTCCAGCTTTCAAACCAGATAACATACGTAAGAGGAAAGTAGGGACAATATCTCTCTTTCTTTTCTTTTTCTTTTTATTATTAATTATTATTACTATCATTGAGTTATAACTGACATATAACTGTAAGTTTAAGGTATGTAATGTGTTGATTTAAGGCATTTGTATATTGCAATATGATTGCCACTGTAGCAGTTAGCTAAAACTTCCATCATGTCCCACAATTATCATTTCTGTGATGAGAACATTTAAGATCTAGTTTCTTAGCAACTTTGAATTATATAACACAGTACTGTTAACTATAATCACAGTGCTGTGCACTGGATCCTGGAACTTCTTCTTCTTCTAACTACCAGTTTGTATCTTTTGAACAACATCTCCCAAATTCTGTCACCCCCCCCATTCCCTGGTAACCACCATTCCACTCTCTGTTTCTACAAATACTGTATGATATCACACGTGCAATCTAAAAAAATCAGCTCTCTTTTCTACAGCAGGACAAGAAGTTCTTAATTCTATTTTTTTTTTAATTTTGAATGGAATGGCCTTTTGTTATTTATTTATTTGTTAATAAACTACTTGTAGTACATATTTTCTTTATTTCTATCTCCTTTTCTCCAAGGTCTTAGGACAAACTCTAGAGGACTGACTTGGGAAATGAGAGAGATACTCACATTGTCATGCCTCAAGTCAGTGGTTCCTAAACCTGGCTGCACATCAAAATCATTTGGGAAAGTTTCCTTTTAATTATATGTTCTGGACCTAAACTTAAGTTTCTAAAACTTGCTGAATGTGAATGTCTGGGGTGGGGTTCAGGAATCTCACTAAACTTTTTACCTCTGAGTGATAATCAGTGAGCGTTTCTGAACTACATTTAAGAATCATATTTTTCTCCTACCTCAGAGCAAGGTCTGTGCTTCTTTTCTCCCTGATTTCTCTCCACAACCTCCTTTCTGTAGTTTTTCCATGAGTGGCCTCCAAACCTCTCCTTCCTCATTACACATGATTACAGTAGGTGGAACAAGGAGATTAAAGTTAAAGTATAATTGTAAGTACAAAGACAAACTAAAAATAAGAGGCCTAATTCTCCCTGTATAAAATAAGTGAAGAACCTTATTCCAATCCCTTTCCTTAGAGCATTTACTTTAGAAAACTCATAATTGTATGTTCCCCTCTCTTTAAAATTTTATAAATCCTTCTGAAAACTGCATAGGCCATTTGTCAGCTTTATGACCCACGGATGTCTATCTCAAGGACCCAGAGTCAATTCTTTGAAATGTAAACATCAAGTGATGTCTCTGTCTCCCAGTCTCCCTGTCCCCATTGCTGTGGGAGGTAGAAGCCTAACTTTGGTGGGTGCCTTGCTCCAAGTTGCAAAACTGCTTCCTGTCATAAAAATATGAGAAGTTTTTGTTTTTCCTCTGGATAAAGCCAATTAGTTAACACAGATGGTCATTCCAATTACCAGGTAAAGTTGGGAGGAACTGGTTGTGACAAATGGTACTGTCAAGGTCTTTTACCCTTTTTTTTTTAAGATTTTATTTATTTGAGAGAGCGAGAATGAGAGAGAGAGAGCACATGAGAGGGGGGAGGGTTAGAGGGAGAAGCAGGCTCCTCACCGAGCAGGGAGCCCGATGCGGGACTCGATCCTGGGACTCCAGGATCATGACCTGAGCCGAAGGCAGTCGCTTAACCAACTGAGGCTCCCAGGCACCCTGTCAAGGTCTCTTACTTAAGGACTAGTTATTGATCTTGAAAACATACGTGGAATGGATTGTATCTGCTCAGCCATGTGAAAGGGTAAGATTTCCTTCTGTCTTTGCAATCCCCAAGCAGACTGTGATGCACATCACATTCTAGTTTAATGTTTATCCAATAATCAAAGTTCTCTTTCTCTACTACTTTTGTGGAGAGGATTTCTGTGTTGGGAGATTTTGTTTTTAATTGTATTTCCCCAACATAAGGGAGGACTCATGAAAGAGAGAAGAGTGTTTACGGTGAATAAGATAAATTTCACTGACTGGAGTAGGTTCTGAAGAAGACAAGGAGGAGAAATCAGGGAAAGCGGGAGAAATAAGGGAAAGTAGAATATCTAAGAGTAGATGGGGCAGAACGTACAGGTGACCTAAGACACCTAAGAAGAACAGTTATGTTAAAATAAAAGTCGGTGGCTTTTGTTCCTATTTTCATAGTTACCTTGGGGTTGAGGTCTAAGAATGAGGCATCTAGAGGCTGTGGCTTTCCTAAAAGCAGGCAGGACTGGGCTGAAGGCATAAAGCTGGGTGAAGGAGTAAGAGTTCTGTCTCAAACCGAGGCTGATGGAAGCTATGCAAAAAGTTAAAACTTAATGACGCCTTCTCTTTAAGAAAAAGAAAATTTCTGACAAGTACTTCAAAAAAGTAACAACAACTGACAAAGAAATCAAGAAGACGAACAAAATGTTCAGTGAAATTAAAAGAATCGGTCTTTGGGGATATGGACAGGAACAGTTTAACTAAAACAAACGAAAGATTTGAGAGCCACTCTGTTCCCATGCCATCTGACAAGTTTCTGCTTCTTCCATAATCTCACTCCCCTCTGCTGATGGGCAACTGTCTGCCTCCCCAGGGGAGGTTGGCCATAAAGCTCCCTCAAACGGTTAAGTGCAAAGAATTGGGAGCCAGCAACCTTCATGCATCAGTTCTCATCTGGTTCTCATTCAGTTTTCCCTTCAGCTGCTCCTGATACTTACCTGTAGGTAGCCTTTTGGCTCACACCAGAATCAGTTCATTTGTAAGAATGTTTTAAGTGCTCTGCTGTAAGTTAATGTGAATAGACAGACTACACATCACCATTGAAGAACTGCAGGCTGGGTTTACATAAATGGCCCCACATTTTGTGGATAAAGATTTAGTTTATGTCTGCAGTCCCGTAGGGAGCAAACTGCCTGGATGTTGGTTCAGGAAACATTTGAGTTCTGACATTTGAGTCCTTGACAAGCCAGTACATTTCTGTTTGTTTCATGGACTGGAACAAGTATAAACATTATCTGATAAACTTTTCATTTCTTAATTTAAATATATGTATCTAATGTGCTAGTACTTAGGCAGAAGGTATGGTGGTGTAACTTCCAGACCCTCAAAGCATCTCATAAATAATAAAGGAAAAATCTCAAAGTAGAACTAGACCCACTTACTTCAGTGAGAGCATGGCATATCTGTCCAATTTATCATACATGATGGTAATGTGCATTGTCTCATGAGGGTTTTCCTGGGTGGCACATAATTCTTTGCCTAAATGTCCATCATATATACTTTTGTTCGACCTATTCTGGGACAGATCTTCCTTTGGCTCTGTTTACACATTATGATTCAGGTATCAGAAGACATTCTGAGTTTTAAGAATGAGAACCTGTCATCTCATGAGTCAGTGTGGCTCACTTTTGCCCATATTTATTCACATACATCTATCAGGTATTTTGTGGTTGTGTATAGTATGAGGACACTGGAAATAAAATAAAACAAAATAAATGATCCCAATCCTTTAAAAGTCTACACTCTTTTTGAGCATAAAGGTTCAAAACACATGACTCAAAGAATGTAATACAGTAGGCAATCTAAGTTGTTTGAATGTTATTGCCTTAATTTTAAGTAGTAAAAAAAAAGAAACATGCTTCAGGTTATGGATAGAACTTTAATTGCTTTGAATAATTTGTAAAAGGTGGTCAAATAGAGGAGGAGAAAGTGGGCAGTCCAGCATGAGCTAGCAGCATGAGCAAAAGAATGAAGGTGTGGGAATAATCATAGCAAATTCAGCAAGTTATAAAGGTACTAGTTTCTCTGCAAAAGAAATTTCCTACTAGAAAGCATAACACTTACAATGAATTACAAGTGACAGACCATTCCTAATCAATGGCAGATCTTGTTTAACATAAAATTGTGTTGTTCACTCATGTAAAAATCCTGAGGTATGTGGTCTGAGCATAGTAGAAACACTTTGAGGTCAAGAACCCAGTATTGTTCCATTTGTTGGTCAAACTCCATGTCCCAAATAATCTTATAGCACATGTTGGCTTTTCCAGTTATCTTGGCATCATTCTATCTAGAAAGAAGGAGGCAGAGGGAAGAGAAGGGCATATTCCTTCCTTTAAGATACTTCTTTCCTTTAGGACACTTCCTGGAAGTTGCATACACAAGTCCACGGGATTCTCATGGATTCCACTGGCTACACTAAGATGCAAGGGAAGCTGAGAAATGTAGTCTTCATTTCAGGCTGTCATGTATTCAGCTGAAAAAACAATTAGAGGTTTTATTACTGTAGAAGGTAAGAATGGATATAGGGAACAACTAGCTACCAATGCCACAGAAAGTGATGAGGAAAAGGGTAGAATATTTTGAGTGAGTCTAGATCAGGGCTCTGCAAACTTTTTTCTGTGAAGGACTAGATGGTAAATATTTAGGCTTTGTGGGCCATATAGTCTTCAGTGTAACTATTTAACTCTGACAAGGGCAGTGGTATAAAAGTAGCCATAGACAATAAGTAAAGGATCATGGCTGTGTTCTAATAAGACCTAATTTACAAAAAGCAGAATGAGAACAAAATTTGGCTGTGTACTATAGTTTTCTGATTCCTGGTCTAGATTATAAACTTGATTTGATCAATAAGAGTCTTTGAAAATTTCACGTGAAGGGCAGTGTGAGGAGAAATCATGCCAGGGTAGGACCACTGAGCTACTGTTTGGAAGATCTTGGGTCCAACCCCAGCCTGTCACAAATTAGATTTGCAAATTTGAAAAAGTCATTTTGCCTCACAGAATAACAAGTTTCCTCATTTTGGTGATGAGAAGACTGAACAGAAACTCTCCAAAACTATTTTCAATTCTAAAAGATGGTGGAGATAGTGGAATTAAGATGTCTAATTGGAAAAGTTTTGCAGGGATCCTAGTGTGAAATGGTGATGCTGGGGCAATAATAGGAAAAATAGAAAGAAAATTTAAAAGACATTTTAAAAGAAAAATAAAGAGAAAAACAAATGGTGATTAATTAGGTAAGGGGCTTAAGGATAGTCATCAAGTACCTGCCAGGTTTTGAGCAGGGGGGCTGAAGGGATGTTGGTCCCACATCAAAGACAGAAACGTAGAAGGAGATTCCATCACTAGTAAAAATCCCAAGGAGATTCTTCTTCCCCAGCCCAGGTTTTTCCTTTTTTGTCAGGAGTCAGCAAACTTTTTCTACAAAAAGCCAAACAGCAAAATATTTTGGGCTTTATGTGCCATATACTCCCTGCCACAATGACTCAGCTCTGCCCCTGGAGTGTGACAACAGCCATAGACAATATGTAAACAAATGAGCGTGGCTGTGTTCCAATAAGAGTTTACTTATGGACGCTGAAATTTAAACTTCATATGATGTTTGTGTATCCTAAATTATTATTATTCTTTTGATTTTTTTTT
The DNA here is from genome assembly GCF_004348235.1 of Phoca vitulina. Taxonomy (NCBI): domain Eukaryota; kingdom Metazoa; phylum Chordata; class Mammalia; order Carnivora; family Phocidae; genus Phoca; species Phoca vitulina. The sequence goes on from NW_022589714.1 coordinate 19,303,549, forward strand.
TAACCATTAAAAATGTAAAAACTATTTTAGCTTGCAGGTTATATATACAAAAACATGTGATGGACCAAATTTGGTCCCGTGAGCCATAATTTGCCTACCTGTTCTATGTGCAAACAGTTCTCTAGCAATAAGATTTCAGACCTCTCAACATTGTCACTCTGTTTGAGAGTCTGGAGGGAGAAACTGGGCATGTGTAGCTCTACCCCTTCTGTTCCCTTTGCTTTTGGGAGCTAGGAGTACACTCCATTCTGTTCCCCCAGAGAGGCCCTGCCAAACTGGGGATGTGATGCACTATGTCTTAAGGAAAACTTCTCTGGTCCCATACAAAGTACATCTGTTGATTTCTGGAATTCAGTATTGGTAAATTCACTTGTGCACAGACATAAACTACATCTTTCAATTGAGATTTATCTGGGTAATATTTTGACCTGAAACATATTGATCTTATTGGGTTCAGAATGTGAACAGTAAGAGGAGAACTATTTATTTATCAGGCTACTTCAAAGACCTTGAAAATTGGTATCTATTCCCATGGACTAAAAAATCATTGTTTCAGAGACTTGGTCACAGACATTAGTGACTGGAAGAGTGCTTAGACCATATTAGTTAGTGCGTAAATGAATGAATGTGTAAATGCTAAAGCATTGGAGGGTCTAACTTGATACTTGAAATAGGATTCTGAATTGGGACAGGGGACAGAGGTCGGTTAACTATAACCAAAACTGGGGTTATCCTCACACAGTTTTGAAACGGCCTATGGGCTAATGCATATGGTTGTTAGTACCTTTTACTCAAACTATTAGGATTAATAGGAAAGACTGAGATGACTGAGAACTCAATTTAAACCAATAGACTCTTCCTATTACAGAAATACTGAATTTACTTTAGAGATATAAACATAACTAATATGTGCTTTTTAAATTTTGAGCTGTTTGAGAAAAAAATAGTTAACTTCTTTTGAATAAAGTGTGTGCTGTTGTACATCTCAGAGGCAGAGAAAGAAAATCCATGAAAAAGAGATTTATTTGGATTCCTAATTAATGCATATAAATACAACAGGCAAATTGACAGCAATTACTAAAACTGCCATCCAGATTTAAAACCAGGGCTAAAGGATTTTACATTTTAGCTTTGTAAGCAATCTGGCCTCTTCTTTTCATTGGCTTCTTCTTAAGGTTTCTCCTCCCTTCTAGACAAGTCGGTCCAGAAAAGACCCTGAGCCTGTATCCCACCATGTGACACCTGTGCACAGTATGTCTCTTACTTGGTACACTCCACCTTGGCTGTCCCAATGAAATCCCTTCTTCAACATGCAGCCCAAGTTCCGTGTCCTTGAGGCTGTCTTCCCTGAGTACCCCAACTCTCATTCATTTTCCCCTTCTCTCAACTTGCAGCTTGAAAAATCTAGTCTCTTTCTTCAGCAAGATGGATGTTGTTAACATTCAAGACCTACTCCCACTGGGCATACACAGATCTTGACAGAACTATAGAGAAGTATTTTCTGGATCTGCAAACTCATTTTGTTGCATAGTATTTATAAAATTATTTTAACTGTGTTGAGTAGCTATAAATGACACACGAGCTTTGTGCAATTGGGCTTAATTAAAACAGACTGTGGGGTATGTTCATTTTCCAGAATTTTAACGTAACTCCATGCCTTTTGCTCCTATTTAAGAGCAATACAAGTGAAAGCGAAGTTTGGTATTTTAAGATATTTCATTTATCTATTACTGAGAAACAAACCAGCCAAAATTTAGTGGCTTAAAACAATGATATTAATTTTGCTCACATATCTGCAATTGGACGTGGCTTGGTGGAATGGGTCTACTTGGTGTCAGTAGGGGTGGTTCAATGGGGGGCTGAAGGCTCTGCTTCCAAGATGGCTTAATCACACGGCTGACATATTGGTGCTGGCTGCTGCCGGTAAGCTCAGCCAGAGCTGGGAGACAGAACTGTTAGTCCATTTCCACGTAAGGCTCTCGGTGGGCTGCCTGGGTTTTTACACAGGTGATAACTTGTTTTCAAAAGCAAACATCCCAAGAAAACAAGGCAAAAGTACATGGCACTTTTATGACCTTGCCTCAGAATTCACTTAATATCAATCTTCCCTACTCTGTTGGTAGAGGCAGTCTCAAAAACTTAGCCAGGTTTAAGGGGAAGGAATATAAATGCTATTTCTTGTTAGAGTGTGGCAACATTCTAGAACAGGATGTAGGATAGGAGGTATTGTTACAAACATCTTTGGAAAATATAATATGTCACAATGGATCTAACTTTAAATGGTATTAACAACTGATTGTAACACACTAGTATTTTAACATTTTATAGAGGATCTGCTGACTTACAATTCAGTGTTCCAGATTTAATTTTAAATTTATCTTAAATTATTTTCTCATTGTCTTATGTGTGTGTGCTTTATACCCCAAACTAGATTAAAGGGTGAGGACCATGCCGTGTGTTATCATTTTTAACCTAGGTAAGAAATACTCATTGGGAGGTGAGCAGAGAAGGGTTCATGCCATAAATTCTGTCTAAATAAAGAAATGAGATTGATGTTTTAAACAAAACCTGAATTAAACATCCGAATGAGTATTTTCAATCATCTTGGGAGGCTCCACATTTTTCCCGAGGTAAACACTCTCACTGTTAACATTTTAAAATTCTCATTACAGCATGTTTACTGGGCTCTATCAGATGCCTGAAGTTGTGTAAGATTTGGGGGCTGGATGCTGGACAGCAGCACAAGTGGAAGATCACTGAAAATCAATCACAACTTTGCCAACAGCCTGGCCCAGAGGTATCACTGTTGGCCATCCAAGTCACACACACATTTATCTATAGTATAAATACATCTATCTATATATATACAGACACATAGATCAATCTAGATGGATCAGTCTAGGTAAATAGACTGATCATGAGTCTGGTCCCTTCTCTGCATTTCCACTGCTGTCATCATGAACTAAACCTTCATTATCTCTCACCAGCGTTCAGCATTCTCTTTGTCTCTGTTCTCGGTTTCCACTTTTGCACGCTTACTGTGAGTTTATACCATAGTAACCAGAATGGGTTTTTTCAAAATGTAAATCCGCATTCTAATTTATGTTACAACATGGATGAGCCTTGAAAACATGCTAAGTGAAAGAAGTGAGACCCAAAGGACATAGATTATAAGATTCCTGGCCCCTGCTTACCTTCTGGCCCTACCATTCGCCATATTCTGCTCTCGCTTGGTGAGGCAGTAGCCTACCTTGCCACTGTGTTGCTCTTTGAATATGTTCACAGTATTTCGCAGGGCTATTTTTCGTGCTGTGCCCTTATCTGGAATACTTTTTTTTCTCCCCAGAATTTTCCATCCTTAGATCTCTGCTCAGCTGTTACCTTTACTGAGAGACCTTTTTTTCCTCATCCTATTTAAGGACACTCAACACTACCCACCCCACCCCCCCACAACTTTACAGTTGTCTTTCTCTCTGCCCAGCTTTACTTTTCTTCATAAAACAACCACTAACTGGCATCATATTACAAATGCTTTTTGTTTACTCTCTGTCTCCCCAGAGTACAAACTCTCTGCAGTCTGGGGCCTTGCATGTCTTGCTCACTGCTATATCCTCAGTGCCCAGAACTGTGCTTAAATGGACAAACGAATAAAATAAAAATATGTTCTTTTTTTATGTAGTACAGTTGACCCTTGAACAACATGGTTTTGAACTGTGTGGGCCCACTTATATGTGGATTTTTTTTTCAATAAATACAGTACAGTGCTGTAAATGTATTTTCTTTTCTTTAAGGTTTTCTTAGTAAATTTTCTTTTCTCTAGCTTACTTTATTGTAAGAATAGAGTATATAATACATAGAACATACAAAATATGTGTTAAGTGGCCATTTATGTTATCAGCAAGGCTTCCAGTCAACGGTAGGCTGTTAGCAGTTAAGATTTTTAGAGTCAAAACTTAGACACAGATTTTCATCTGTGCAGGGGGGTTGGTGCTCCTCACTCCCACATCGTTTAAAGGTCACCTGTACTTAATTTCAGTAGTACTATAACATATATCCTCAAAATAATCCTGGGAGATTGTCAGGAATAGATTATGTACCTTAAATAAAATCACCAATGACAAATATTTAATGTATATTATGTTCCAATATGTTTACAATTATTACCACAGCTCCATCTTTATTATATGTTTACAATGTTCCAAGGACTGAGGTGAGAGCTTCATATGTATTATTTTATTCACTCCAATAATAAACATGTAAATGGTATAAAATATTCTCATTTTATAGGTGAGAAAATTAAGATTTAAAGCAATAACTTGCCCAGCGCTACTCAGCTAGTGGCACTGATTTAAACCCAAATGGCTACTCACTCTACTAGCCATAAAATAGGTGCTGAAAATCAGGGCTTCTCAAACATGAATATGAGTCAGAATTATTTAGGGAGTTTAAAAATAGTCTTATATCTCAAAGCCAGACCTATTAATTAGATAAATATTTTGAACTAATAACTAAAGAATTCTCTGACCCTATTTTCTTATGTCCTGGCCTATTAAATGACCTTTGCTACAGGTGAGGGTCTGTAGATACCAGAAGAAAAAAAGTAATTTAAGGGCCTAAATGGATTTTTTTTTTTTAATTCAAAGCAGACACAGTAATCAGAAAAACAAAACGTTTTAATGTGCTTTGGATTTCCAAAACCAAACCAAACCAACCCCACACTCTTAATGGGGAATGTTGGGATCCATATCTTGAGAGAAAGTTTATCAGATTCGACTTTGAGCAATAGACTGGGAAAAGAGGTCAAAGCCCTCCCGGACTGGCTGCAAAGAGACTCTGACCCACACACACCCTCTCACCTCAGCCTTTTCATGGAGTCGGCTCCTGTCCTCAGGGATGTAAAGCATAGAATCGGGGAAGCAGTAATGATGCAGCAACAGTGGCGATCAATCCCAGTGCGACGATGCCCCCTTAGCCAGTTGGTGAAGCTGCCTAACTGGGCAGAGGGAAGCAGGTATGAAAGTCAGGTGGCTTTTATCTCTGTCCTAAGCATCACTTAAAAAATATTTTCAAGAAATGCTATGCTTTATTCTGCTCTTGGAACTCTAAATTCCAAGTTGATCTCTTTCTCTCTTTCTCTCTTTCTCTCTCTCTCCCCTCTCTTCTCTCTCTCTCTCTCTCTGTTTGTGTGTGTGTGTTTAATAACTTAGAATCATTGTATACTTCTGATGAAAATTACTTTAAAAATAGACTTAAAAAAATAAGGATTTGGTTTGTATTACTTCTCAATCTGAGCATGCTTTGTTTTTTTTAAAGATCTTATTTATTTGAGACAGAGAGAGAGAGCACGTGCACAAGCAATGGGAAGGGGCAGAGGGAGAGGGAGAAACAGACTCCTGGCTGAGCAGGGAGCCTGAGGCAGGGCTCAATCCCAGAACCTGGGATCATGACCTGAGCTGAAGGCAGATGCCTAACTGACTGAGCCACCCAGGTGCCCCCTGAGCATGTTTTAATTCACAATTCATAATTGCATGTTGTGGGCTGACTTCTAAGATAGTATTCATGCCTTTGTATAATCCCCTCTTCTTCTTTTTTTTTTTTAAGATTTATTTATTTATTTAATTGAGAGAGAGAGAGCACGAGTGGGGGAAGGGGCAGAGGGAGAGAATATCCAAGCTGAGCCTGATGCAGGGCTTGATCTCACAACCCATGTGACCAGGACCTGAGCCAAAACCAAGAGTTGGTCGTTTAACCAACTGAGCCACCCAGGTACCCTGTAATCCCCTCTTCTTGAGTACGTGAACCTAGTAACTTTTTCTTTTTTTTTAATTTTTTAAATTTTTTTATTTTGTTATGTTAATCATATATTACATCATTAGTTTTTGATGTAGTGTTCCATGATTCTTTGTTTGCGGATAACACCCAGTGCTCCATGCACTATGTGCCCTCCTTAATACCCATCACCAGGCTAACCCATCCTCCCAACCCCCTCCCCTCTAGAACCCTCAAACTGAGGGTTCTAGTAACTTGTTTCTAAGAGAATACATGAAAAGTGATGGGATGTCACTTCCACGATTAAGTTACCAAAGACACTCACCTTGGTAGGGGGCTCTCTCTTCCTAGAAGATTCTCTCTCACATTCTTGGCTTTCTCATTATGATAAAGTAAGCTACCATGTGGAAGAGGCTCATGTGGAAGGAAACCAAGAGTGGCCTCTGGACAACAACTATAAAGTAAGCTACCATGTGGAAGAGGCTCATGTGGAAGGAAACCAAGAGTGGCCTCTGGACAAGGAAGGCCCACAGTCCAACAACTCACAGGAATTAATTCCTGCTATCAACCTCAAAAATGAGCTTGGAAGTGGATTTTTCCACTTGAATAGGTGGGCATTGACCTCAGCCAGCCAACACCCTGATTGCAGCCTATAAGAGACCTTGAAGCAGGAGCCGCACTAAACTACATCTGGTTTTCTGACCTACAGAAACTGTGAGATAATACATTTTGTTGTTTTAAGCCACTGTATTTTGGGATGATTAGTCACACAACAATAGATGACTAATATACTGTGATAACCAGAGCAAATCTTAATCCTAACATCTGCAAGAAAGTGAAATGAAACCCTACTTTGGAAAATATAAATAGCCACCCTAAATCAGGTGACTGATAAACAACCAGATATTTATTTTCCTTTGCATAGCCTTCATTCCTTTCTTGTAAGGGGTTCATTAATGAAAAACTAGTATTGGACTGAAAACACAAAATACAATAAGTTGAGGAGTGCTGGTCTCCAGTATGAATTATTTCAAACTTTGTGCACTGAGCCCCACGCTCAGGGTTTGTTAAGTACTAAGTTTTGATAAATGTTTCCAACAGTATTTTCTTTTTGCTCTGCATTGAATGATACAAATTGATGTTTGACCTCAATGATAATTCTGTCAGCAAGTCTATATTATAAACAAATGTCAATTAAGTAGAAAGCAATAAATGTAAAAACAAGAATATATATAGCTTTGGCTGTAGGTCACTTGAGTTAGTCCTCCATCCCATAGGCACCTATGCATGGGTATGAGTGTGGAGTCCCCATAATGATAAGAATCTATATTTTGCCAACATTTCATTGTAATTCTCTTTGGAAATTCTCCTGCCAACCCCATGTTGGAGGAAAGGCAATAAAATGGATTCCTTCACCTCATTAAAGAATTATAGTCCAGTGATACTAAAATAATGATTGTCTAAAATGCCAATTACTCATTATTTCTTGCAAATCTTCAGTGTCACAAATCAAATTTGGGTTTACCAATTAGGTTTTACTTTGTTTGCTTTGGTGTGATCAGAGATAGCTTCTAATATGACAAGTTGCTTATGGAGGAGTGAAAAGCCCTGAGAAAGTAAGAATAAATTAGTTTTCCACCAAAGATAGGCAGTAGCTTGCAGTGGTCTTTGCCTCATACAGATGTTTAATAAATACAGACCCTTCATGGTTGGAAACATATATCCTGTGTTATTTGGACCAGATTCATATTGTTTAAGAGTCTTACTCCATGAACTAGATGTTTCCTGGGAGATAACTGTTATGAGTGAGTTATTAAGATAACCTCACAGGAAAAATAAAAAAGAATGATTGCTCTTCAATGATGACACTTTGTTTAATGGGGTCATATTTTTCCTTACAGAACCTATTGCTTTCTGGCTAAGGGTAATGAGAACGCAGGCAGAGCTGTAGTCTTACATCAGTTATTTTCCGGGTGTGAGGGCTGGGACATTCCCTCCCCCTCCCAACATTAAATGTAACTGACAGTGGGAATAAAGCTACTGCTTTGTAAAATGGTTTACTATTTTTGTTTTATGTTTTCATAGAAACTATCTGCACAGCAAAGTATAAATCAACACAGAGACTGGGCTCAGTTTCCAGAACTTGATACAAAAAACATATATGAAGAGGATTAGTATGACTTTGCATTACATATGATTAAGTAGACATTTTTCCTTCAGGTCTCACAATAGACATTAATATTCATCTTTATAGTTATATAATTTATTGGATTTAGTAATAAGTGCTCATTTTGGGAAATTTAAAGGATACAAAACATGCAAAATATGAAAACATAAATGACCCATACTCCCACTACATAGAGATCTATGTTATTTTTTCTGGCATAAATTGTGTGTGTGTGTGTGTGTGTGTCCAGCTTTGCCATTTACTGTACAATCTTGAGCAAATTACTAATATCTTTGTGTTTTGGCTTCTCCATCTCTAAAATGATAATAATAGCATTTTTCATAATATTGTTGGTGAAAATTAAATAAATTTATACATGTCTATGCCTGGCATGTGACAAATGAAAGCTATTATTTTTATGTACATATGGCTTGATTCAAATTGAGATTATATTATACAAATGATTTTTTAAACTTTAGCAACATTTTAGAAAAATTATTTCTAGTTCATAAAACAGTCTTTTATGATATGATTTTAAATGGTTAGATAGTATTTTGTCCTATGAATGTATCACAATTTAACAAATTCCTTCTTATTAGGTATGTTATTTTAGTCATTATAAATATAATGCCACAACCAATATCCTTTCATCTCCATGTTTGCCATAGATATGGCTTTTTCTTTAAAATAAAGATATAGAGAGGAAATTCTTGAATCAAATGGCATTTATAATTTAAAGACTTTTGGTAAATATTGTCCACTTGCTCACCAACTGACACCTCCAATGGGAAATCTGTGAGAGTTCTTTTTTCCCCAAATCCAAACAATATAAAAAATGCTCTTACTCTCCTTACTCCTTGAAAACCAAACCACCACCAATTTCAAGACCTGTAACTATTTTAGATGGGTAAAAACAATACTTCAATTTCCATTTTTTATTACTAGTAAAGCTGATTTTTATGTGCTTATTGATCCTTTCTATTCCTTTTTTTTTTTTTTTTTTTGGTCTGGATCTTTGAAATCTTTATATAGTTGCCATTGGGTGTACATTTAGAGAGACTGAAAAGTCTCTTTCTGAATCTTTAAGGACACATAGCCAATGCCATAGCAGGTTGCTACTCTGTTAAAACACAGGTAAATTAAGCTTCAGAAATTTTCAACTTAACTAAAAGCTGACAAGGGTGAATAATTTTTGAACTGATCTGGTTTAAGAAACAAAATATAAGTGAGGTTTTACTTGACTTGTTTCCACACGAGGGCTCTCAATGCTGCTAAACTTCATTTTTGGAGGAAACTTTTCTTTTTAGAGATACTAAGATGAATATTTTCTTAATAGTGAATTCTATTTCGATGACTAATACCTTGGTTTTTAGGAATGTTCCACTTTTCCATGTGAAATAAAATGTAAAGCAAAATGTCACACATGATGTGATTAACTGTGTAGAAAATCCAAGAGCATCTACAAACTATTAGAACTGAGAAATGAGATCAACAAGTTTGCTGGGTGCAAAAATCATTACACAAAAATCAATAACGTTTCTATATCACACCAAAACCTAATTAGTGTAAGTGGTTAGGAGGGCTCCACCAACAGAAATGAGGGGAGAGTTTATATTTTATAGAGAAGATATGGAAGCCAAGCAAGGAAATTATTTGATTGGCTGTGACTTAAGCAATTGCCCTTATTTGGGAAAACCTTATTTGGCTGTTTGTGGTTGGTTCTTAAGTTTCATTTTTTCTGGCTTAGGTTTTGGTTATTATGTAGGCTACCAAAGTATTAGAGCCACCCCAGCCTAGGGGCCTCCTTGTTTAATTACTTTCATAATATCTAGGAATAAATATAACAAAAGTCTTTAAATTCTGTTTTAGAAAAAATTTTAAATCTTTACTAAAGATAGATCCAAATAAATGGAGAGAAATACCATGTGTAGAAAGACTCAATGTTGTAACTGTTTCTATTTTGCCCAAATTAATTAGTAAGTTCAGTATTGTTCTAATAAATCTCAGAAGTACTCTTCTTAGAACTTGATAAAATTACTCTAAATTTGGATGGAAGAGTGAAAGGCAAAGGATAGCAGACAATTTTAAAGGAGACAAAGAAGAGGAGATAGAAGGATGTTTATTTATCCTACCAGAGTTCAAAACCTATAAAGTCATCATAATTAAAACAGTGATATTGGTACTAGATTAGATAAACAGGCCAAACTGAACAGAATTTAAAAATCTAAGAATAGGCCCACGTTTATAATAACTTGTCAAAGGATGAGTCTGCACTATAAATTAGTGGAGACAGGATAACTATTCAAAATATGGTGCTGAGACAAAAATCACTAAAATAATACTCTCAACTTGTACTTTACACCAAAGTTCCAGGCATATTAAAGACTTATTTATGAAAAAGCAAAATTCTAAAAGTTCCATGAGAAAAATAGGAGACAATCTTTATGATATCAGGATAATGAAGAGTTTCTTAAATAAGAAACAAAATGCACAAACCATGAATGATAATATTAATCAATTTCTCTGCTTTAAAAGATACCATTGGATAATATGCAGCCATCAAAAGGAATGAAATCTTGCCATTTGCAACGACGTGGATGGAACTGGAGGGTATTATGCTGAGTGAAATAAGTCAATCAGAGAAAGACATGTATCATATGACCTCACTGATATGAGGAATTCTTAATCTCAGGAAACAAACTGAGAATTGCTGGAGTGGTGGGGGGTGGGAGGGATGGGGTGGCTGGGTGATAGACATTGGGGAGGGTATGTGCTATGGTGAGCGCTGTGAACTGTGTAAGACTGTTGAATCACAGACCTGTACCTCTGAAACAAATAATACATTATATGTTAAAAAAAAAAAAAAAGAAGAAGAAGAAGAAGAAGATAGCAGGAAGGGAAAAATGAAGGGGGGGAAATTGGAGGGGGAGATGAACCATGAGAGACTATGGACTCTGAGAAACAAACTGAGGATTCTAGAGGGGAGGGGGTTGGGGGGATGGGTTAGCCTGGTGATGGGTATTAAAGAGGGCATGTACTGAATGGAGCACTGGGTGTTATACGCAAACAGTGAATCATGGAACACTACATCAAAAACTAATGATGTAATGTATGGTCATTAACATAACATAATAAAATTTAAAACAAAACAAAACAAAACAAAAAAGATACCATTGGATGTGGAGATAAGTTGTGGATTTGAGAAAGATATTTGCAAACCATAGATCTGACAAAGGATTGATATCCCAAACACATAAAGAATATCTACCCCTCCCAAGAAAAGAAGCACATCTCTCTCTCTCTCTTTGTGTGTGTCTGTGTGTCTCTCTCTCTACCTACTTACCTACCTACCTGTGATTCATAGAATGCTGAATGGCTAATAAACATATGAAAATATGTCTAACCTCACTCATTGTTCCAGTCCGGATTCACTCAGGAAACATTAATCATACCAATTTTGAACAGGGAAATTTTAATATAAAAAATTAACTAGTGGGGATGCCTGGGTGGCTCAGTCAGTTAAGCATCTGCCTTCAGCTCAGGTCATGATCCCAGGGTCCTGGGATGGAGCCCCTCATCCGGCTCCCTGCTCAGCGGGGAGTCTGCTTCTCCCTCTCCTGCTCCCCCTGCTTGTGCTCTCTCTCTGGCAAAATAAGTAAATAAAATCTTAAAAAAAATTAACTAGTAAAAAGTGGTTAACTGCTAAAAGAAGGTAAAAAGAACTCTAAGTGTATAGCAGTTGGTAACACAGAAAACAATTGAGGGAGAATGAATAAGAAAGGAATTAAGAACTTAGAATACTCTGCCTTCCTTCTCTCCTAAAGCTGTTAATGGGAAGAAACTTGCCAGAAGATGTGGGCTGGAACTGATCCATAGGAGCAACTAGCCAGGTGGCTGAAAAGCTTGCCAGAGCACAAGGGTAGGCTGGAGTCAGACTGTGCAGGCCACTGAGGTGAGTGTTTGCTACCAGGTCTCTTGCATGTCAATTCACTGGCTGCCGTGCTGAACAGAAAAGGTCACTGGATTGAGGAAGGGACGCCCCTTCCTGTCAGTATGGCTTTGCACTTCCTCTAGTGACCTTTACTGAGAGAACCTAACATAAAAGGACAGATATTTATAGGGTACAGCTTCAGTATCACAGAGCAGGACAAAAAGGGTGCATTTGGAGCTAAGAGTCAGTAAATGGATGCTGGCACACTGGTCATCAGGAAGATGCATGTAAAATAACAAAGAGATACTACGGACGAAACAAATAGGTGTGATAATACCAAATATTGTCAAGGATGTGCAGAAATGAGAACAATCATACATTGCTGGTGAGAATGGGATCAACAAAACTATTTTGAGTAACAGTTTGTTATTGAGCAAAGCTGAAGATGGGCATGTCTTATAGCATGCAATCCTACTTCTAGGTATATATGCTGGAGGGGATATTGCACATGTGTATGAGGAGATGTGTATGAGAATATCTATTTCAGATATATATTTAATGACTCCAAATTGGGCACAACATAAATGTCTACCAGTAGGGGTATTATACAATAAATTGTGAGATCATTAGTGGTATTTTAACTATGCAGCAATATAAAAGGACTCATTATATCTATGTGTAGCCACATTGACAATTTTTCAAAAACAGTGGTGAGTTAAAAAAAAGAAAGTTGTAGAAGACCTCTTTAATATATTATTTATGTAAATTTTTAAACCACACAAAAACATATTCCATATGAGAGATTAGTAAACTTATCTGTAAAGGGCCAAATAATAAATATTTTAGGCTTTGTGGGCCTCATACAGTCTCTGTTACATATATGCTTCTTATTTTTCAACCCTTTAAGAATACAAAAACTATCATAACCGATGGGCCATATAGAACAGGCCAAGTCTGGATTTGGTACAGACGAGAGTTTGCTGACTTCTGCTCTATATTGTTTATGGAAATGTATGTCTGTGAGAACATGGATGAAAAGTCTGTAATAACAGTGACAAAATGGTGGCTGCTTCCAGAGGGAGTAATAAAATCAAATAGGTAAATTATGGTAGAATGTTAATATTTGCTGGCTTCGGGAAGTGACTACATAATATGTCTCTTATGGTCTTCTATATTTTCTATATATTTAATATACTTCATAATTAATCATAACTTGAAAGAGAGCATAATGTAAACCCTGGGCATATATAATTTGCAGATTGGGACTAGTAAATTGCGGGTATGATCTAGTTGAAATAGGCAACATAATTGTTTTCTATTGATTTTTGTATCATTTATATAAATATCTATTATTTAAAATTAGAGCTGAGTGTCTTGTTTGGAATATCAGTTTATAGTTGTTCTCCATAATATTTAGAAAGAGGTAAGGGGAAAACTGTTTAAGAAAACAAAACATTAAAAAGATAGAGATAGAAGTCTATTCATAAAAGAGAAAATTATTTGTGGCAGATATTGACTTTCTGATGAAAAAAGCTAAGGTAGGCATAAAATCAGAGAAACCAACCTTTTAAAATGATGGGTTTAAATGTTGAGGCATTAGCTTCATAAACATGCCCATATTATGGATTGGGGGATAAGAAATTCTTTCCTATTCTTAAATTCTTATGGGAAAACAATAATATTTGAGTTAAAGAATAAAAATCATGACAGATTTTATTTAACAGTCATAGCATCTGCATTTAAAAATTCCTTGGAATGCAGTTGTTTTGGTAATGATAAAATTCAGGTCACAGAGAGCAGTGTTTTATAGAAATGCCAAGGAGATAGAGTACTTTTTTCAAGTTGTTGGAATTCTTAGGTTTCCGTTAAATCCCTGTTGAAGGTCACAGGGCATCTTTTTCTTATGTGTAATGTAATGTAGTCTAACATTAAATTGAGTAGTCTTTTAATTTTAACTTACCTAACATCTTATTGTAATACTGCCAGGAAAGTAATTTTAAAAATATGACTGAACCAAAAATAGAGGTCATTATACAAGGGCTAGTACATGCTCAAGGAGGTCAAAAGCTCTTCAGAAGCATTAAGTACAATTTATGGCTCTCTGGAGAAGTAAATAAATACTATTTTCCTATGGAGCAGTAATCTTGACCAAGAAGAGAATTGTGTTGTCATGAACCTTAGCTCAAAGTCAAATGGTGAATCATTATCTAGGATGCACAGAAAATTTAGGATTCTCCTTCATATTCCCTTGAGAAGCTATTATACAATTAAGACTCTAAGTACTAATTAAGGAAACACCAACAAAAATCAAATAAACAAAAAACCCACAAAGAAATAAAAAGACAAATGAAGCTTGGAACTAATAATAACATTGGGGCACCTGGGTGGTTCAGTCGGTTAAGCGTCTGCCTTCGGCTCAGGTCATGATCCCAGGGTCCTGGGATTGAGCCCCTCATCAAGCTCCCTGCTCAGTGGGAAGCCTGCTTCTCCCTCTCCCCCTATCTGCAGCTCCCTCAGCTTGTAGTTCTCTCTCTCTGTGTCAAATAAATAAATAAAATCTTAAAAAAAAAAAAGACAATGTTAATTTTATCATAAAGCATTTACTAAGTTATGAGAGTGTCCATCTAGTTGAACCACCCATACCTCTACCTTTGATTTCCCTGAGTGTAGTTTGATGATGGTGATTACTGCCAAGTACCTCATGGTCATTCTCAGTTTATGACATGATGCATGGGAAACATCTTTAGCTTTGGGGGAGAAGCTTCTTCTAGAAATATGAAATTCATTTTGGATGATGAAATAGGTAATATAACTACCGATGTAAATGAATTGCTCATTAACAGCATGCATACAGTTATGTCCACAGTAAGGTGAAAACCATTCTTAATGAGGAAATTTAACAATTGACACAAACACTGTAGGATATGGTCTTCTAGAGCATTTAAAAATATATATCATTATATTTCAGGATGAAAAGGTGATCTTTCTCAGGTTCTGTAATGTATGGTTAATAATCACTCCTAGCCAGATATGTAATTAATATGTTGCAAAATTCTAAGGTTGGTAATATAGAACAAGAGAAACGTTACCAGTAAGTTTTTGATTGGCAGTAAGGTAGATATTTCACAAGGCTCTAATAAATGGTGATTATTGAAGTTTATGAATCAGATGATCTGATTATTAATATATTAAACATTAAATCAGCCTCCCTTTGGGGGCTTCATTCAGGAATTTGTTTAAAAGGTGTTATTATTGCTCCAACCAATTTAAAAACTAACCATAAAATCCAAAGAGTAAGTACAAGAAAAGCATCTATATTAGAGCCCAATCTAGCAAATTTCCCTACATAATTGATTTCATGGAATATTGCTGGGCTATCATATTTCCTCTTCTAGCACTCCCGGGAATACTGGAGAGACAGGACAGCTACATTTAGTGCAGGGTTATAATAATAAGTTTAATTAAGATAAAACAACATTAATTCAATGGTTTGATGATGAAGTTGGCAGCACTTCTTCCTCTGTGTGGCAAAAGCGATAATCTCATGAGCGTGTCTGTCAGCTGGTTTAGAAGAGCTGAATGAGGGGAGTTTTCCTTTCAGGCTTCCTTGAGGAAAGTGTACTTTCCTCTTGTTCAGGCAATTTTCTTGTTTACTCAACACAGTTACTTCTAAGCCTCTTGGCACAGTAAAGTCCCATAGTCACCATCTCAACCTCATACCTATGTTGCTTATATAAAAGCTAGACTCCGGTGACCATGAATGTTTAATGATTTTTGCCACAGGATGGGTAACTTCTCACTTTTGACCAGAAGGCTAAGTGGCCTTCACATGTGCGGATCCATTGCCTGGATATGAGATTGAAGAGAGTAATAGATGTGTCAACCAACCCTAGCATTTTACTGATTTGCTGATTATTAGTGCACATAACTTGTTCAAACGATAGTCTAGGGATGGTTGGCACAAATATGACCTAAAGTCTGTATTTATAAAGACATGTGGAATTAATTAGTTCTAGATTTATTCTCTTCTTGAGAATGCCCTCTATGAGATCCCTCACAGATGAATCTTAGCCTTTCTGTAGTAACAAATAATCCCAAAATATATATTTCATATTTATTCTAATATTGGTGGCTTTGGCTCTGCTGCATATGCCATTCCAGGACTGAGGATGAAGGCGTAGCCCAAATTCAGGACATGCTGGTTTTGTGGCAAAGGGAAAAAGCAAGAGAGATGAAGGCAACTCAGAATGCCTCTGAAAGCTTAGATGCTGCATAAAACCTTGCTCCTCAGAGTTTGGTCTGATGACTAGCAATTTCAACATCACTTGGGAGTTTATTAGAAATACAATATCTCGAGGCCCCACTAGACCTACTATATATGAACCTTCATTTTAACAAGATCCTCAAGTAATTCATAGACCCGTTAAAATTTGAGAAACACTGGTATACATCATACCTCCTCTTGATCATTGACCAAAGCCCTTCATGTGGGCCAAACTCAGGGAAGTTTGAGTCAGGGAAGCACAGAGGGAGACACCACAAATTACATAGCAAAGGGCAGGGATAAATAACCTTTCAAGAAGACAGCAAAAAAACTTGAAAAAAAAATACAGTCCCTAAAGCTGCTGCGTATACCCAGTGAGACTAATTATCTCTTGAGGCAGCCCATTTCAATTGTTGGGCATAACTATTAATCTAATTTTCATCCATTGATTCTACTTTTTTCCTAAAGAAAGCATCTACTCCTCATTTCATATAACTTTTATTCAATGAGTTAAATGCATTGCCCGTGTTTTTTACTCACCTGAGTATTATTTAAGTTAGACAGACCTCCTTTCTTCACCATTTTCTTTGGGTTGTCCAGCCTTCTATTCTGGGATATCTGCTTTGTAGCCAAGCTATTCAGGTTGGGTAAACTAGAACTGAATCTGACTCTTTGGTATCTGTCCAGCATAAAAAAATAATGAGGGTGTTTGATCTTTCCTTATTAGTATATAACACTTCTACAATATGTTTACATCAGATTTGTAGTAGTTGTGCTATTCTGCTGGGATCCTCCTGTGTTTGTGCCAACATCATAGAGCTTTTTCATATTGGCTGCTGTCAAACATTCCTTTCCATTCTGATCCAAGCAATTGATTATTTGAAGGTATTATTAGGACTTTACCGTATTTTTTTTTCTTAATCTGCTGAATTTTCACTTGAGTGTATTTTTTTTTAATTCCAGTATAGCTAATATAATGTTATATTAGTTTCAGGTGTACAATATAGTGATTCAACAATTCTATGCTTTACTCAGTGCTCATCATGATAAATGCACTCATTAATCCCCATCATCAATTTTACCCATTTCCTACTCATTTCCCTATAGTTGAGTCTGTTTTTTGTTTGTCTCTTATTATCTTGTTCATTTGTTCTGTTTCTTAAATTCCACATATGAATTTATTAAATTCCACATACCATCATATGGTATTTGCCTTTCTCTGACTGACTTATTTCACTTAGCATTACACTCTCTAGATCCATCCATTGTGTTGCAAATGGCAAGATTTCATTATTTTTTATTGCTGAGTTGTATTCCATTGTGTGTGTGTGTGTGTGTGTGTGTGTGTACACACACACACCACATCTTCTTTATCCATTCATCTATTTTTTTAAAAGATTTATTTATTTGACAGAGAGAGGAATAGAGAGCACAAGCAGGGCAAGCAGAAGAGGGAAAGGGAGAAGCAGGCTCTCTGCTGAGCAGGGAGCCTGATACAGGGTTTGATCCCAAGATCCTGGGATCATGACCTGAGGTGAAGGCAGACGCTTAACCAACTGAGCCACCCAGCCACCCCTATTGATTCATCTATTAATGGAAGCTTGCGTTGCTTCTATAATTTGGTTATTGTAAATAATGCTGCAATAGCATAGGGGTACATATCTTCCCAAAATAATGTTTTCATATCCTTTGGGTAAATACCCAGTAATGGAATTAATAGATCATATGGTAATTTTATTTTTAAGTTTTTCAGGAACCTCTATATTGTTTTCCATAGAGGCTGCACCAGTTTCATTCCCACCAACAGTGCACGAGAGTTCCTTTTTCTCCATATCCTCACCAACACTTGTTGTTCCTTGAGTTTTTTATTTTAGCC